>NC_089806.1:44300461-44310461 GCF_029633855.1 Hoplias malabaricus | reverse complement strand
GGAAATTGGGAACCTATAAATAGTGTCCGGAGTGAGAGGATGCTCAGGCGCCATGGAAACGGGTGACAGTTAAATACATCTCCTACAGAACAGACCACTACCATCCAGAGAGAGAGAGAGACAGAGAGAGAGAGAGAGAGAGAGAGAAGTGAAAATGTGGGAGTATCTCTGGGTTTGTGAACAGCAGTGAGACGAGGTTTACAGGATTCATAGTTTCTCAGCGAAACACACACACACACACACACACACACACACACAGAGTCAGTAGGGTTTAGTGTCCAAACCAAATGCAAATCACCCATGGCACAAAGTGGAAAAACAACCCTGATCTGTTACTGAAACAAGGTTAGTCTGAAAACAACAACGTCACACACCTTTCCAACAAACAAACAAAAGAATAGGTGCTTCCACACACAGCAGCATGCAGTACACACACACACACACACACAGCCTGAGGAGAATGAGAGTGAAGGGCAGCCAGAGAGAGAGAGAGAGATCGGTTCTGATTTAGCACTCGTCTCATTTTGGGGGACGGTTGGCCCCCGATGGAGGGGGGGATACGAACCTCCAGCATTAGATTGCTATGCCTCACATAAATATTCTCTCCCTGCACTCTCAGCTTGCTCTGTGGGATCAAACACACACACACACACACACAGAAAAGGAAACCAGGAGTGAGCAGTGAACAGTCCAACACCAAACACAAACGGACACCTGTCCAAACCTTCACATCATCACTGACCACTGACCGGTGCAGCTCACATCTTACACCCTGCAGCCCATGGACCTCACACACTCACCCAGCCGCTCACACACACACACACACACTCACCCAGCCGCTCACTCTCACACTCACACACACACACACACACGCAGCCGCTCACTCTCTCTCACACACACACACACACACAGTCGCTCACTCACACACACACACACCCAGTCGCTCACTCACACACACACACACGCAGCCGCTCACTCTCACACACACACACGCAGCCGCTCACTCTCACACACACACACGCAGCCGCTCACTCTCACACACACACCCAGTCGCTCACTCACACACACACACAGTCGCTCACTCACACACACACACACCCAGTCGCTCACTCACACACACACCCAGTCGCTCACTCACACTCACACACACACACACACACACACACACACACACACACACACACACACACACACAGTCATTCCTAACATGCTGGGGACAGTATTTTCAGACGCCCTCCACTAATTACAGTGGAGAGTTATAGTTTTATTACCCAGAGTGCATTGGACCCAGGCTTAATGTACTGCACCAGCGCCGAGTGATAAATCATCAGCGAGCACTGGTCAGTGAAGGTTTGGACCGGTTCTTCCCCGGTTCTGCAGAGAGACCGTGAACATCGGGTCACAGTGAAGCACAGCACAGGCTCAGACGTGTGTCCAGGTTCAAATACACAGTCACAGCCAATCACAACACAGTTACATCACAGCCAATCACATCACAGTTACATCACATCACAGTTACATCACATCACAGCCAATCACAACACAGTTACATCACAGCCAATCACAACACAGCTACATCACAGCCAATCACAACACAGCCAATCACAACACAGCTACATCACAGCCAATCACAACACAGTTACATCACAGCCAATCACAACACAGTTACATCACAGCCAATCACAACACAGCTACATCACAGCCAATCACATCACATCACAGTTACATCACAGCCAATCAAAATAAAACTCACATCAAAATCAAATGACACTGAAATTAAATCACAATTAAATAAAAATCATATTCAAAATCAATTCAACATCAAAATCAAACCGAAGTCAAAACTCAAACGACTGAATCAACTGAAAACTTCAAAACACAGAATGGAAATCAAATAAAACTCAAACCAAATGATTAATCATTACCACCCACTCGTTAAATATGCAGATTAATGCAGACTATGTAAATTAACCTTGTGTGTTGAGGGAGCAGCTCCGCTGAGTCCGGCCTGTCCGCGTCGCCCGAGGAAAGAGGGAGGAGTTAGTCTGGAACAATCACCTTAAACTCTTTCAATCATTGGTTAAACTACAGAGGTGCATGCTGGGAAAGTTAGCAGACCTCAAACGGCGGCTCGTCGCCGACGGCCATGCCCGCTCCCAGGCCAGGCTCCGCCCCCTCCTCCACCTGCGGACTCTGATTGGTGAAATGATGAACGATCCGTATGAGGGAGGAGGGGGAAAGAAAAGGTGAAATGGATGATGGGAAAGGCCCGATTGTCCAATGAAAACGTGTGCGTGAGAGGCCCTGAGCTCGGATTGGCTAAGAAGAGTGAGGAATGGAGGCAGGGCCAGGTGATGTCACTTGCATGCTGGTTGATGTGTTTCAAAATAAAAGTCCCCGACGTGTGGTAGAATTCAGATAATAATTTAAATTTTAAAAAACAACAACATCAAAGACTAATAATTCTAATAAAAACTACGTTAAAAAGGGACCGGGATTATGCAAATTTCACAGGATTATTATTATTGCACTAATTTCTGGGTACAAACAAATTCCAAAAAGCTAGGAAAGTTTGGGGAGCGCAGGTCAAAAATAAAAACAGAAAGCAGTGACTGGTGGTGAATACACTGTTGTAAACACATGTTTATTGTAAATATATATTTATTATTCCAGCTGTCCTTAAAAGTCAACATGGAGCAGACTGGACGGGGAGTAACGTGCGCAGGGCGTGGTTTGACTGACCAGTGAGAAGAGGGTGCCTCAAAACTGTGTTTGATTCATTTCCCTGAATCGACTCTTTCAAACAGATTGGTTAAATGAATCAGATTCAAATGATTCAGATTCACATCGCTCTAACAGAGTTTCAACTCCGTTCTCCACAGCACTTTGGTCCAGACGAGGTTCTGGCCGGGGTTCCCCGGGTGTGGACCCTCTTCAGAGTGTACGAGTCGGACCCCCGGGCTGTGGTGTTTGATGGAAAGTGTGTGTTTGTGTGTGTGTGAGAAAGATTATTGGTAACTAAACACACATCTCCTGCCTGTGTTTCTAACCCTGTTCTGAAGAATCGACTCCTGACTAGTGTGTTCTGATTGGTCGAGGTGGCACTGGGGTCGGGAACATACGATGAATGATGATTGGTTACTATGATTAGTCCACGCCCACAGGGCGTCACACGCTGATTTCACCACACGTCAGAGACGTTTCAGGACGAGGAGGTCGCTGCTCTGGGGTTAAAGATGAGGGAGAGGCAGGAGATGTGTGTTTAAACGGAACGACCCGGTGACCTCTACTGGATACGGACCTGAACCTGAACCAGTACCAGGCTCCGTTCTCATCTCAGCTCCTCTATGAACACAAGTGAATTTACAGATCACTGCTTTCTGCCTTTATCTGTGTTGTACCCGCTGCCCCAGGACTTGGTTTGTACAGTAAAGGCTGTTTAGATACAGGAACCATATAAACTCTCTCTCTCTCTTTATATATATATATATTTATATTTATATATTTATATCTATATTTAACACACATCCACACCAGTGGAGGCGCTGTTCTTTTCACTTCACTAACTGTGAGAATAAGGCAAGAACAGCAGGCTATAAATACTCCCTATACTCCCCTCGGGAAAGCTCAGGGAAAATGGATTTAAAAATAAAGGGATAAGAGAGAGAGAGAGAAAGAAAGAAATAGAGATAGAGAGAGAAAGAAATAGAGAAAGAAAGAAAGAAAGAAAGAGAGAGAGAAATAGATAGAGAAAGAAAGGTGAGAAAGAGAGAAAGAAAGAAAGGAGAGAGAGAGAGAGAGGAGAGAAAGAGAGAGAGAAAGAGAAAGAGAAAGAAAGAGAGGAGAGAAAAAGAAAGACAGAGAGAAAGAGAGAGGAGAGAGAAAGAAAGAGAGAGAGGAGAGAAAAAGAAAGAGAGAGAAGAGAAAGAGAAAAAGAAAGAAAGAAAGAGAGGAGAGAAAAAGAAAGAGAGAGAAAGAAAGAGACAGAGGAGAGAAAAAGAAAGAGAGAGAAAGAAAGAGAGAGAGAGAGAAAGAAAGAGAGAGAGAAAGAAAGAAAGAGAGAGAGAGAAAGAAAAGGGGATAAAGAGAGGGAGAGAGTGGGAAGGGAAATAAAAGTGCGGTACAGTGAGCATAGCAGGGTTAGCTGTGAGGGAGGAGAGTTCATGGGAACACACACACGCACACACACGCACACACAGCTTGATTTGTAAATCTGCCCGAGCTCACAGAGAAATAGACGTCCTGCATTAGCAGAGTATTATTATTATTATTAATATTATTATTATTATTATTATGTCCAAATTTCTGACTGAACTTTTTGGCATCCAGAATCTGAGCTGAGCTCCGGCACAAATCAAGCTCCACAGACACACAAGGCGGAGGAAGTGGGGGAGGAGTTAAGGGTTTGTTGTTGTTGTTGTTTTCTAGCCCGCAGGGTCACAGCTCTCCTCCTGAGAGGTGGCCTCCGCCCTGACCTCGGCGGCCCACAGGCGAATATGCATCTTGGGCTCGAGGAAACAGAGCGAGACGGCGAGGGGCAGAGCCAGGGCGAGCGAGAGCGCCACCGAGTGGCAGGCGGAGAGAAACACGGCGAAGACCAGAAGGAAGGAGGGCACCAGGGGAGGGCGAGGTCAGGGGCAGGAAGCGCTGCACTCGTTCGGGCAGCAGGGCGGCGCACTCCTCCGGCAAACAGGGCAGAGTCAGGTAGCCGTCTTCGTCCAGCAGCGTGGGCAAGCGAAGGCTCTTCACCAAGACCAAGAGGGCGGAGCCTAGCTTGGGGAGGAGCCTGGAGGAGCCGGGGGTCTGGTGAAGCTCACACACAGCGCCCCCCGTTGGAGCAGGTATGCAGTCGCTTGCTAAAGTGGTGTAGTCGGGAGGAAATCCGAGGTTTGTGAGGTTTACGGGATCGAGAGTGTCGCAGGGGTCACCGAGGTCGCAGCTGGCCAATGCAGAGGCGTCTGAGGGCTCGAAGGCAACGTCAGGATCGTCCTCTGAGATATCGGACAGGACGTCCAGCTCGGAGATGGTGTCCAGAGTCGGGGCAGCGAAGAGAGGGAAGATGACGAAGGAGAGAAGGGGAACATGAAGAGAGACTGCAAATGTGTGTGTGTGCGTGTGTCGGGGGGGGGGGGGGGAGATAAATAAAGGAGGTGGTTACCATGACAACCAACATAAAGCCATGCCACAAAGGGTGGAGCGGAAGAACGGAAAACGAAGGAAGCGGGAAAAACGTGAAATTAAAGGTGTGTTTAAAATAAAAAGGTGGAGAGAAAAGGAGAGAAGAAACACAGCATTAGTCAGTGCAGCAGAGGATTGTGGGAAAGGAAGGAGTGGTCAGTTTTTAGGGCGGTGTCTGAGGGGGGGGCAGGGAGTTGCGGGGGAGAGGAGAAACATCAGAGAGGGGTGAAAGTTCAAGGAGAAGGGGGCTTTGTTTATGGACTTTTAATTTGAAAAACAGCTTTTGTGAGATAAAGCCAATAATAAACAACTAGACATCTATCTTCGCTAACTTCAGTGTGTGTGCGTGTGTGTGTGTGTGAGAGAGAGAGAGAGAGAGAGAGACAGACAGACAGAGAGGGTCCTGGGGGTGGTCTACCGCTCTGAATCTTTACTTTACGTCTCTGTGAATGGCCTCTGTCTGCTTCTGTGAAAGTCAGAAAGGAGTAAAAAATGTCTCTGAGGGAGGGACGAAGGTCTCGTGCGACCCGAACTGGCCTCAAAACTGGGTCAAACACAGCTTCCTTTCACACGTGGGGCCTGATACAGTCTCGTTTAACCCAGTACAACACGGACATGTGCCCGGATTAAAGGTGCAGTCTGTCGTTTTTCTCTGTTCACACGGTCAAGCCCAGAGTGGTCAGAGACTCTGTACTAAACCTGGGAGGAAAGATTTACAAACCAAAAAAGCTAATTTATTAGCGCTAAAAACGACTGACTGTCCCTTTAAAATGTTCATCCATAAACAAGTGGAGTTTCCATAGCACTGAACTAAAAACAAACACAAAACTGAAATATTAAACACACACAGGATTTTAAGAAACAGCTGTAAATGAACAGGACAAAAGACACCACGCATCTCTCCGTCTCCTCTTCCTCTCCGTCCCTTACTCCATCGCTCCTGGCCTGTGACGAAGAGCTGGGTTATTGTTATTATTCACTCACCTTAGAGTCAGAGAGCTCCAGGGAGGGGTCGTGGCCGTTTTGCCCTGCGCTGGGAGAGTGGGCGGAGTCCAGCGGGAAGGCGTGGTCACTCACACTCACCACTGGAGCTGAAATAATGAACATAAATTAATTAATTAACTACATCTGATACATTAATGTACTGAGAGAACAGTCACTGAGTGTTAGAGATCAATCAAATGGAGGTCAATCAAGAGTAACGGAGATCAAACAGTAGTAAAGGAGATCAAACAGGAGTAACGGCGATCAATCAGGAGTAACGGAGATCAAACAGGAGTAACGGTGATCAATCAGGAGTAACGGAGATCAAACAGGAGTAACGGAGCTCAATCAGGAGTAACGGCGATCAATCAGGAGTAACGGCGATCAACCAGGAGTAACGGATATAAAACAGGAGTAACGGCGATCAAACAGGAGTAACGGCGATCAAACAGGAGCAACGGAGATCAAACAGGAGTAACGGAGATCAATCAGAAGTAACGGAGATCAATCAGGAGTAACGGCGATCAAACAGGAGTAATGGCGATCAATCAGGAGTAACGGAGGTCAATCAAGAGTAACGGAGATCGAACAGGAGTAACGGAGGTCAATCAAGAGTAACGGAGATCAAACAGGAGTAACGGAGATCAAACTGGAGTAACGGAGATCAAACAGGAGTAACGGTGATCAAACAGGAGTAACGGTGATCAAACAGGAGTAACGGTGATCAAACAGGAGTAACGGATATCAATCAGGAGTAACGGATGTCAAACAGGAGTAACGGATGTCAAACAGGAGTAACGGCGATCAAACAGGAGTAACGGCGATCAAACAGGAGTAACGGCGATCAAACAGGAGTAACGGAGATCAAACAGGAGTAACGGAGATCAATCAGGAGTAACGGAGATCAATCAGGAGTAACGGCGATCAAACAGGAGTAACGGCGATCAATCAGGAGTAACGGCGATCAATCAGGAGTAAAGGAGATCAATCAGGAGTAACGGAGATCAAACAGGAGTAACGGCGATCAAACAGGAGTAACGGCGATCAATCAGGAGTAACGGCGATCAATCAGGAGTAACGGCGATCAATCAGAAGTAAAAGCAATCAATCAGGAGTAACGGCGATCAAACAGGAGTAACGGAGATCAATCAGGAGTAATGGAGATCAAACAGGAGTAATGGCGATCAATCAGGAGTAACGGAGATCAATCAGGAGTAACGGCGATCAAACAGGAGTAATGGCGATCAATCAGGAGTAACGGAGGTCAATCAAGAGTAACGGAGATCGAACAGGAGTAACGGAGGTCAATCAAGAGTAACGGAGATCAAACAGGAGTAACGGAGATCAAACTGGAGTAACGGAGATCAAACAGGAGTAACGGTGATTCAAACAGGAGTAACGGTGATCAAACAGGAGTAACGGATATCAATCAGGAGTAACGGATGTCAAACAGGAGTAACGGCGATCAAACAGGAGTAACGGCGATCAAACAGGAGTAACGGCGATCAACAGGAGTAACGGCGAGCACAGAGTAACGGAGATCAAACAGGAGTAACGGAGATCAATCAGGAGTAACGGAGATCAATCAGGAGTAACGGCGATCAAACAGGAGTAACGGCGATCAATCAGGAGTAACGGCGATCAATCAGGAGTAACGGCGATCAAACAGGAGTAACGGCGATCAATCAGGAGTAACGGCGATCAATCAGGAGTAACGGCGATCAATCAGAAGTAAAAGCAATCAATCAGGAGTAACGGCGATCAAACAGGAGTAACGGAGATCAATCAGGAGTAATGGAGATCAAACAGGAGTAACGGCGATCAAACAGGAGTAACGGAGATCAAACAGGAGTAACAGATAAATCAGGAGTCAGGAATCGATCTATTAAAAAGCAATCAATGTATTAGAGCTCAATCAAGATCTGTGTCTCATTGAGCTTCGGATCAGAACTGGGACACGGTGCAGTTCCCTCAGTGTCCACAGAGAGGCGCTGTGGGTTTAGGATTAGAGGATTCAGTGAGAGCTGGGAGAGGGCAGGGCTCGGAAATGAGGTCAAACTGCTGCTGGACACATAACTGGAGCTTCGGTATCTCTCTCTCACACACACACACACACACACACACACACACACACACACACACACACACACACACACACACACACACACACACACACACACACACACACACACACACACAGGGATGTGGTGGATGGTTTTGGTCTGTGGACTGTTCTCAGTTCAGCAGTGACACTGACAGAAAGTGTCCACTTACACCTTGTTTCACCGCCGAATCTCTGCCGTGACGTCTCTAACTCTGATAAAACACAGCTGTGATTGGGGCGCTCGTATCACATACCCTACAAACTCTTTCCTGATTGGCTAGATGCTGTGCAGCGGCAGAATTCATTTGTATAAAGCTGAACTCTGCTGAACTCATGGAGCAGGTTCTCTCCGCTGAAATTAACAGGATGCGGCCGGTCGAGGTGGCAAACGGACACACAACGTGAGGGGTTTAAAAACTCCAGCAGCACTGCTGTGTCTGATCCACTCTACACCAGCACCACACACACTAAGACACCACCACCACGTCAGTGTCACTGCAGCGCTGAGAATGATCCACCACCCGGGGATAAAGTATGGAGAGATAGAGAGAGAGAGAGAGGGAGAGAGAGAGCTGGTATTGATTAGTTTAATGAGTGTAATGTTAATAGACTCCAGTGTTAAGTGTGGGGTCATGAAAGGCTAAAGACAAGGGCCTTGAGCTTTTATCAGTGTCCAGACATCTAAAATATACAATGTCCCACACCCATCAGGAGAGAGAGAGAGAGGAGAGAGACAGAGACAGAGAGAGAAAGAGAGAGAGAGAGACAGAGAGGAGAGAGAGAGACAGAGGAGACACAGAGATAGACAGAGAGGAGAGAGAGACAGAGGAGACACAGAGAGAGACAGAGACAGAGAGAGAAAGAGAGAGAGAGAGAGACAGAGAGGAGAGAGAGAGACAGAGGAGACACAGAGATAGACAGAGAGGAGAGAGAGACAGAGGAGACACAGAGAGAGACAGAGAGGAGAGAGACACAGAGAGAGACAGAGACAGAGAGGGAGACAGATAGAGAGACACAGAGAGACAGACAGAGAAACAGAGAGACAGACAGAAACACACAGAGAGAGACAGAGAGGAGAGAGAGACAGAGAGAGACAGAGAGGGAGACAGATAGAGAGACACAGAGAGACAGACAGAGAGAGACACAGAGAGACAGACAGAGAGAGACACAGAGAGACAGACAGAGAGAGACAGAGAGACAGACAGAAACACAGAGAGAGAGACAGAGAGGAGAGAGACAGAGAGAGACAGAGAGGGAGACAGATAGAGAGACACAGAGAGACAGACAGAGAGAGACACAGAGAGACAGACAGAGAGAGACAGAGAGACAGACAGAAACACAGAGAGAGAGAGAGAGAGAGAGTAATAGAGAAGAACAGTGTGAACTCTGTACCAACGTCTCAAACATGTCACTGTCTCAAGGCCTTATCTGTTCTCTATTGTCTCTATCTCTTTATCTCTCTCCCCCTTCATTCTTCCCTCTCTCGCTCTCTCATCCCAGAGAAAGGAAACAGATGTCCCTCTCATTTCCTGTGTCTGCTCACAACAAACCAGATAGACAATGCATTCACACACACACATACACACACACACACACACTGTGTATCACACAGTCATGTGCAAAGTTGAGGGACCACTGGACAGAGAATGTGAAACTGAGTGAACCCTATCCATATGGAAACCAGGCGTGAGGACGGAGCACCAACACTGCCACTGGCACTCTGTGTTATTACAA
>NC_089806.1:43688085-43713906 GCF_029633855.1 Hoplias malabaricus | reverse complement strand
TCTAGATACTATTTAAAAATATGTGTATTTAGAAATTAAAAAAGGGTTGTATTTAGAGTTTGTAAAGGTTCTAAACAGGGGCCTACAACTTTTCTAGTTTTTGAAAGGGTTCTATCTGGTGTTTAATTGATTTTTCTCTAGAACTTGAAAGGGTTCAGAGAATAATTTAAAGGTTTTCTTTCTAGAACTTTTCTAATTGATATTTAAACGGGTTCCATCTAGAACTTTAAACTGTTCTCAAAGTTTAAAATAGTATTTAAACTTCATTGTATCTAGAACCTATACTGTTTCTAGCTAATATTCATAAATGGTTCTCCATTAAAGGTTCTGTATCAAGCGGAAAGCGGAGAAATAGTTCTAACTGGAATTTAAACACGGCTCTATCTAGAACGTTAAAGGTTCTATCTAGAAGTAATCGGTGGGCCTCTAATCAACAGTGGAACCATTTTAAAGAGACCTCCTCCAGCCCGGGACTAGTTCTGTGATCTCTCCTGCAGAACCGCGGTGTTTAACCCGCTCCGCGCGCCGGGCCGGAGAACAGCGCCCCTGGCCTCGCGCCCGAGGACGGACTGGCGGCCGGGTTTGCTGCTCGCGCGCGCAGGGAGGATCCTGAGCAGAGCGCGCGCTCGCGAAGTGACGTGTCCGACTGCATTAATATTTCACCGCGAAAACAAGAAGAGCTTTTTAATCTGCCGCCAAACAGACCACCAGCCACGACTTCACTACAGTGGCCTACATCTCTCGCTCTCTCTCTCTCTCTCTCTCCCTCTCTCTCTCTCTCTCTCTCTCTCTCTCTCTGTCTCTCTCTCTCTGTCTCTCTCTCTTCTCTCTCTCTCTCTCACTCACTCTTTCTCTCTCTCTCCTCTCTCTCTCTTCTCTCTCTCTGTCTCCCTCTCTCTCTGTCTCCCTCTCTCTCTCTCTCTCTCTCTCTCTCTGTCTCTCTCTTCTCTCTCTCTCTCTCTCTCTCTCTCTCTCTCTCTTCTCTCTCTCTGTCTCCCTCTCTCTCTGTCTCCCTCTCTCTCTCTCTCTCTCTCTCTCTCTCTCTGTCTCTCTCTCTTCTCTCTCTCTCTCTCTCTCTCTCTCTCTCTCTCTCTCTCTGTCTCTCTCTCTCTTCTCTCTCTCTCTCTCTCTCTCTCTCTCTCTTTTCTCTCTCTCTCTGTCTCTCTCTCTCTCTTCTCTCTCTCTCTCTGTCTCTCTCTTCTCTCTCTCTCTCTCTCTCTGTTTCTCTCTCTCTCTCTCTCTCTCTTAGTGTAATTAATAATAATAAAAGGAAGAAGAAGAAGAGATAAATAAATGAATGAGTAAATGTCAGAGGTCCTATGTTTACTTATTTAAACTCTTAGGAGGAAGGTTCTTCTAGGGTTCTTTAGTAAAAATGGTTCAATAACACACTAGAGGAACCTACTGCATGATCAAAGGGTTCTTCAGATTGATGGAGAATGTGCTGTAGATGGTTCTATAGAGCACCTTTTAGAGAAGGGTTCTATTCTAACGATGTCAGGCTTGTTACAGCAGAGGAACCGTTTTTGGAGCAGGATAGAACCATTCTCTAAAAGGTGCTCTATAGAACCATCTACAGCACATTCTCCATCAATCTGAAGAACCCTTTGATCATGCAGTAGGTTCCTCAAGTGTCCAGGGTTCTACATAGAGCCATTTCCTTTAAAAAGAACACTTTTGAGAGAGAGAGAGAGAGAGAGAGAGAGAGAGAGAGAGAGAGAGAGAGAGAGAGAGAGAGAGAGGCACCAGTTGCTCGCTGGTGGAAATGGCGTTGATGAATAAGGGCTTATAGCGCGGAGCTCGCGCTGCCATATGCACCATCTGTCAGACTGGAGAGAGAGAGAGAGAGAGAGAGAGAGAGAGAGAGAGAGACAGAGACAGAGACAGAGAGAGAGAGAGAGAGAGAGAGAGAGAGAGAGAGAGAGAGAGAGAGAGAGAGAGAGAGAGAGTTTGGGTGCTGGACTCCACGTAAATCCGCGCCACGCAGACAGTAGAAATAATAATAATAAAAAAAAATAACAGATGCAAAAATGAAACTTTCCGCGCGCGCGCTCTGGGCTGTAATTGATTGGACTGTGGATTAAAACTAAAACGCGTCCCAGCCGGGGTCTGGCATCTGGCTCGAGACCGGGGCTGTGTTGTTTTGTCCCTCTCTGTATCAGAGCTCGTCCTAAACGACATCGACCCACTGTAAACAAGAGCAACGAGGCCGCGCGCCTTTTCACCGCTCCACCACCATCATCATCATAACAGCATCCATGGCAACCGAGGCTCTTTATTATTTTATATTAACACCATCAAGGCTGGAGCCTCGGTGTCGAAAGCGCGAGACAAAGGCGTGATGATAAATGTGAAAACAAGCGCATGCTCACAGAGACCTCGTCAAACATCCTGAGATACGTATATATAAAATAAAAATAGATTTCTTATTGTAATTAGCATACACACACACACACACACACACACACACATATATAGTCAATCTGATATTAATAAATCATTTATGTAAACTGTTACAAACCCAGAAACATGCTAAAAAAACATGTTAATAACACGTTTATAACAATAAAAAATATCGTAAAAATTTGTATATTTTCTGTTGAATTATTTCCTGTTAAAAATGTAATCAAATATTTTATATAAATAATTTATGACTTTAATAAATATATAATATATATTTAATTTCCAAAAGTTTCAGGTGAAAGGAAATGTCCAACGTTTTCATTTATTCTGATTGTATTCTTCAAACTCACAACTTTTACCACCTTAATAAACACACTCAGGCACCACGTGACACCAACCAACTTTCATCTGCTGAGTCCACACTTCACTTAAGTCTTTCATCTGTTGTTTTTAAACTGCTTTAAAGACGAATTCAAATACTTTCAACACTGTTCATGACAAGTCTTTAATAACGGTTGTAGTTACTTATAAATAAAGCCATCAATAAGCGTCTATAATGTCTGTGTAATAACACGTTAAGTAAACATACTAAGACGTGACTTTAATAAACGTAGCCACACAATAAATCTATCTTTCCATTATCATCTTTAATAACTGTGTATCCACACATTAACCACGACTATCTGTAAGTGTGTAATAACTGTGTAATTATTTGCTAAGGACGTTTATATTGACATTTCCTTAAAAAAAAGTACACATTTGGTACACAAGTGTAATCTACACTTTCTGTTAAGTTTCAATTTAGGCAATAAAAAACAACAAATAATGTAGTGTCTTATAACAGTGTTATTACACATTAATTACAGTTAACATGAATTGTCTTTGGTATGAGCATATTACGTATTAATTACAATTATTATTTAAAAACAGTTTAATAACAGTGTGATTACACATTAATGACGTGCTGTGTTGTGCTGTAATAACAGTGTAATTACACAAAAATAAATGAGTTATAACAATGTAAACGTATTGACGTATGATTTTTATTCATATTTTGGTTTATATTTATATTGATATTGATAACCGTTCATACATTTATGCACACACACACACACACACACACACACACACACACACACACACATATATATATATATATATATATATACACACACACACACACACACACACACACACACAGGCCCATAGTGAGGGTGATGAAGATGATGAAGATGATGTTGCAGAGAAGCTGAGGTCAGTTAATGATGTTGATGGTGACAGTGATGATGAAGGTGGTGGTGGTGATGATGATGATGAAGATGGTGGTGCTAGGTTTTCCAGTAAAAACAGAGACATATGGCCTTGAGGACTGTTGTGTTCCTAAAACAACGACGAAGACGGCGATGAAGACGATGCTGTTGTTGTGTTTTTTCCTCCGAGGCGCTGAGCCCGGTCTGAGCCCAGTGTCCGGTGGAGATTAATTAAGTCTGCTGGAGAGGCTCGCGAGGACACAGCTCAATATGGCCACGGCGTCCGTTATGCAGCGCGCGAGGCCAAAATAACGGCTGTCCAGTCCCCCTTAAAAACACGGCGCGCGCTAAAACTATTTACTGCTGCTGCGGAATAACAATTACAAAATCGAGGCAATCTCCTCATCAATGTGACCTACATTTACTCCCACACACACACACACACTGAGTTTTATATGCTAATAAACGTGGCGGGGGGAGGGGCGAAGCGTCGCTGACAGACAGCGCGCGCTGGTGCGTTTAAAGATTTGGGGCTAAATTAATTTCTCCCCGCGAGAGGTGCTGAAGGTTCAAATCTGAAACAGGTGGCGAGGAGCTGCAACGAAAACTTTCATCTGCTGCTGAAACCGGGAGCGTACTTTCAGTATTTTTCATTTTTATAAGCGTCAAAAAACATAATATCTTTTTTAAAAAAAATCTCTTAAAATATTTCAGACATCAGAGCGACGCCGAATGGGTTTTTAAACAAAGACAAGGCACAACAACACAACAACGAAACTAAACAATAAAATAAAGACCTCAAAACGCCGTTAACGAATAAACACAGGACCGATGTTAAATATGAACTGGGTTTTAAAGAATTTTAAAAATCATGACACTTTTAAAGCTAAATAAAATTAACTGTTTTAATAAATGTATAATTACATTAAGTACACATTTACAAATTATTATTAGTAACAGTGTAATAACCCACATAAAACACACTAACAACGTTTTATTTTAATTGTCTTTAATTACAGTGTAATACATATCTGTGTCATTTTAAGTGCAGCTTATTTAATTACACAGTAGTTACATATTAACAACAAATATATATTATATGTAATATAATATATAACTGTAACTACTGTTAATATGTAACTACTGTGTAATTAAATAAGCTACACGGCTATAAAAGGACACAGATATGTATTACACTGTAATTAAAGACAATTAAAGAACATTAAGAAAAACATGCAACAGCAATGTAACGTGGGTGACCTTTTCACCTTTTCTGAGTTAAACACTGATTACCATAACACAGCTCATATAAAATAGATACGTACACTACAAGCAAATTAAATACTGTGTAATAACATGTAATTAAGCAGTAACTATTGTATTTACAGGAGTTTGGGGTGAAGCTGATACACATGTGTATTTACACCTTTATTACTGTAATCCATGTGTAGATAACAGTGCAATATGCATGTGTTGTCAATTTGTTATTACAGGGTTATTACATACAATTGATATAAAGTAGGACTAGTGTAGTTACATGGGAATAAAATATTTGTATTTGTTTTCAAGGCTATAAACAGTGTAAATGTAGCTGTAAAAGTACAAACCACAGTATTGGTGTCTTTAAAGTTAACCTGGGGCAGTATATTAACCCCCCCCCCCATCACCACCACTCAGTCCCAAGGATCACCCCCCCCCCCCCTCCCCCCCGCCTGTTTTAACTGTCTTAGTAAATGTCAATAATTGTTTGTAAAGATGTAGAGCGTTGGAGAAAAGTGTTATAAATGCGTTACTAATAAATATATTTAAATATCTATATCACACACCCGGAAGTGAAGACCCCCGGGGGTCTCTGCTTTCTGAGAGAGTCAAACGTTAGCCCTGAAACGCCTTGTCTTTTTAATCCCGAGCTTTAATTACTGCACTCCCCGATCAATAAGGAGCACCGCGGGCTAATGAGGGAACACGCAGAACGCCGTTCTTCCTCCAAACAAACACAGAGAAGGCGGCCACAACATCCGCCTGATCTGGTGCGCGCTTGCACGTCGTTAGCGCGAGCTCCAGCGCCTCCTTCACGCGCCCGAAGCGTAATTAAGGAGTTGATTGGAAGTCAGACACGTGCCAGGCGCTGGGATCAAAACAACAACAACAACAACAACCACCACCACCTTCTCGGAAAAGAGAGGAGCGCGGATTTAGAAAAAAGAGGCCGGGTCACCACCACACGGACACAGGGGTTCTCTCATACAGGGAACGGTTCTGTTTAGAACCACGTGTTCTACACTGCACCATGACGACATGGCTTCTCAGGCGTATGGATGTGGTTCCTGCACTTCAGATGTTCTGGTTCTGAGTAGAACCATGTGCTCTGTGAATTAGTACCAAGTTATGTTCATCAAGGTGTGTTCTTTAAGGAACCAGACTGAATCTAGTCCTATAAGGGTTCCTGTGTTTAGAACCACCAGTTATTATAGTCATTCACACGAATGGATTTGGCCCTAGATTGAAAATGATGGTTCTACGAAGGTTCTTTGGTAATGGAGATGCTTCTGTACAGAACCATACATGATTAAAGGGTTCTATGCTTAGTGAAAGGGTTCTTCAGAGTGATGGAGAATGTGCTAAGCACCTTTTAGATATGGGTTCTATTTGCTCCTCTGTTGTTATGATGTAAAGCTTGTTACAGGAACCTTTTTCAGTGCCGTAGAGAACCCTTTTCTCAAAGAAATATAAATGGAAAGGAGAAGAAAAGGAGAAGAGGTGTGTCTTCAGCTGACGCTGACCTCTAGAAGCGTTTCTGTGACCTTCTTTCTCTTAAGATCCAAGGCTACGAGCAGAACCCGTTTAAAAGTAGCCAGGGTTCTCTCGAGAACCTTAAATAAAGAAATACGAGGTTCATGAAGCTCCCTGGTCGAGATTCTTGCAGTGGACCCTCAGCGTGAGCACTGCTCCTTCTCTCAACGTTCAGCCGAAGTGAAAGATGGCTGTAGTGAAGTTCTGAAGTGTTTCTTGCTGTAAACAAGGTCCAGGTCCAGATCCAGTATCAGGTCTTGGTCCAGGTTTAAGCCCAGGCCCCAGTCACGGTGGGAGGGCGGTCACTGGCCTCTCGCATCTGTCTGTGACCGAGCCGCCGCCGATCGATGGCCTTTAACTTCTGCCCTTTGATTTTACTCATTAGCTCAGAGTTTAGAGACTCGCCCACTGACCCGTTTGGGCTCGTACACGCTCCGCTGAACACGTGAGACACGCAGAGCGCCGCGTGAGCTGAGTTTAGGATCAGGGTGAAAAGGTTAGGGTTTAGGTCTGAGGTTAGTTTTAAGTTTAGGTTTAAGGTCAGTGTTCGGTTTAGAGATAGGGCAAGGTTTAAGGCTGATTTTCCACACTGGGTTGCCAGATATTCACATGTACATCCATAAACATATTTAGTACACAGTGCACAAATGGCAGTTATATTTAGTACACAGTGTACAAATGTCAGTTATAATTAGTACACAGTGCACAAATGGCAGTTATATTTAGTACACAGTGTACAAATGTCAGTTATAATTAGTACACAGTGTACAAAAGGCAGTTATATTTAGTACACAGTGTACAAAGGGCAGTTATATTTAGTACACAGTGTACAAATGGCAGTTATATTTAGTACACAGTGTACAAAGGGCAGTTATATTTAGTACACAGTGTACAAATGGCAGTTATATTTAGTACACAGTGTAGAAATGGCAGTTATATTTAGTACACAGTGTACAAATGACAGTTATATTTAGTACACAGTGTACAAAAGGCAGTTATATTTAGTACACAGTGTACAAAAGGCAGTTATATTTAGTACACAGTGTACAAAAGGCAGTTATATTTAGTACACAGTGTACAAAAGGCAGTTATATTTAGTACACAGTGTACAAAAGGCAGTTATATTTAGTACACAGTGTACAAAAGGCAGTTATATTTAGTACACAGTGTACAAAGGGCAGTTATATTTAGTACACAGTGTACAAAAGGCAGTTATATTTAGTACACAGTGTACAAAAGGCAGTTATATTTAGTACACAGTGTACAAATCCTTGTGTATATGACAGTATTCAATGTGTTTAAAGATATTTCTCTAATAAACCTTTATAGAGTATAGTCAGTAGTCCTAGTTAAATATGTAAACACTGACCTTCTCACCCAAGCCCACACACTCCTGCAGGGGTCCATACGGTTGACCCAGTGGGGCACCAGCCTGTTCCGAGCGTGTGTTAAACGTTGGCCTCACATATGGAAGCCCTCCAGGGTCAAGGATGGTTTAAAAACACACTGTAAAAAGAAATCACAACATTTACAGTAAAACACTGGCAGTTGTGGTTGCCAGATTTTCACCGTAAAAATGGAAATCATGAATTTTATATTTAAGAACTGTTTTTTTACAGTACTTTTCTGTTAAAAACAGATAAACAATAAATAACAAAGAAACAAAAGTGCGGGATCCGGGCGCCACACTCCAGCACTTGGAACACAGGCTGATGGTGAGCTTTCTTGACCAACACACATGTCTCGTCTCACACACACACACACACACACACACACACACACACACACACGAAACTCAAAAACTCAAAGACAAAAAAACAAAACTCTGAAAATCACAGAAAATATGGAGAAGCAAGGCATGCTGGGAGCTCCCTAATGAGTCTCAGCTCCTCCCAGTCCTTGGACACTTGTACCGCCCCCTAATGGTTTGTGTTTAACAGTGAAATAATGCATTTTTTACAGTAAAAAGACATAAAAATTTGCATTTTTTTTGCTCATAAAAGTATTTACGGTGTTTCACTGTTTACAGACCTTCACTGTCATGGTTTCACAGTTTTCCACCGTAAACTTCACAGAGATTTTTCACAGTGCATAGGGCCCCCCCTGAAAACACCTGGAGACACCTCTCTGAAGTGTGAAAGGAATGTAACTCCCAAAATAGCAGCTCCACAGGAGACGGGAAAAACCTTCTGAACGTTCAGTGGAGGTCAGTGTAAATAGATTTAATTCAGAGTCACTTTGGAGCGTTTCTATTGGTCGATTCGTAGTGAGATTTACACACAGTGTGAAGGACAGCTGCTGTGTTCCAGTGGCGCAGTAAACTACACACACACACGCTTTTTAATTGAACAGCAACTAGAAGAAACTGTTGTTTGCTGCTAAAGGAAGTGAGCGTCTGTGTTTGGACAGAGTGTGTCCCTCTGTTACAGATAGAGACCGACTTCCGGAGCTTCAGCGTCTCGTTTCAGACCACACTGATTCAGACCGAGAAGAACGGGGCGGTCCACGCTTCAACTCCTCTGCTGAGACACTGGAGACTTCTGAGAACTTTCCCCTGACCGCAGGGCGCTTCAGATCTGTCGCCATCATTGTCAGTGTTTGACCCCGAACTGTAATAAACCTGAGCTGTGAAATCCACTCCACGTTACGTCTGTTTTCTTTGAGCACAACATCAACATGTTCTTAAAGGAACCGTATGTGATATTTCTACTTTACAATTGCAGCTTCAAAATCTCTGGGATCATCCACTGAGCTGTAAGAGGGAGAATACAGTCTCTGTTAATGCTACTTTGGGTTCTGCACTGCAGAAACGGCACTATGTAACTTCTAGGGGAGGGTAGGTACCCCATGACCCAGCCTTTCCTCCCATTACCAATTTATTTTAATGCAGTGCTGTTCAAATGAATTAGACTAGGGGGAGCTCTAGGACCAGACAAACAAACAAAAATCTCACTTACTGTTCCTTTAAATTAAAACTACTTTTGTTTACAAACATGTCCTATTCGCACACAAACCCCAGAAGCTTCCAGAAGCTTCCAGAAGCTTCTCCAGAAGCGGGTCCTCCTCAGGTTCATGCTCCTCGGTTGTTTCCGGAGGCTCGTGAGAGTCAGAGTCAGAGCTGACGTTGTTTTCCAAGCCGACAGCTGGTGGACCGGAATGGACACAGTGGGAATACCGAAGGCCATTCGGAAAAGGGGTGCGGATCAATACGCAATCCAATATGATCCGAAGATACAGTACAGACTTTAATCTGCCAAAATGAAGCCGTGACCTCACTGACGCTTTCGGGGACGTTGCGCTGTGAACGTTCAGCTTCTCAGAGTCGGAGCGAAGTGTAAAATCAATGGTGGTCAGTTTTAATTACACTGCACCAGATCTGGATTTGACTTCTTTTTAGAACCAAGCTGCATTTGATAAAAGAGTGTTCTTTAAAAGGGACATGTTTAGAAATACCTTTCTGCACTGTTCACATTAAAGGAGTGTGGTGTGTTCTCTCTGTGTCTGTGTGGGTTTCCTCCGGGTGATTGTCTGTGAGGAGTGTGGTGTGTTCTCCCTGTGTCTGCGTGGGTTTCCTCCGGGTGACTGTCTGTGAGGAGTGTGGTGTGTTCTCTCTGTGTCTGCGTGGGTTTCCTCCGGGTGATTGTCTGTGAGGAGTGTGGTGTGTTCTCTCTGTGTCTGCGTGGGTTTCCTCTGGGTGACTGTCTGTGAGGAGTGTGGTGTGTTCTCTCTGTGTCTGTGTGGGTTTCCTCCGGGTGATTGTCTGTGAGGAGTGTGGTGTGTTCTCCCTGTGTCTGCGTGGGTTTCCTCCGGGTGACTGTCTGTGAGGAGTGTGGTGTGTTCTCTCTGTGTCGGCGTGGGTTTCCTCCGGGTGACTGTCTGTGAGGAGTGTGGTGTGTTCTCTCTGTGTCTGCGTGGGTTTCCTCCGGGTGATTGTCTGTGAGCAGGGTGGTGTGTTCTCTCTGTGTCTGTGTGGGTTTCCTCCGGGTGACTGTCTGTGAGGAGTGTGGTGTGTTCTCTCTGTGTCTGCGTGGGTTTCCTCCGGGTGACTGTCTGTGAGGAGTGTGGTGTGTTCTCTCTGTGTCTGCGTGGGTTTCCTCCGGGTGATTGTCTGTGAGGAGTGTGGTGTGTTCTCTCTGTGTCTGCGTGGGTTTCCTCCGGGTGATTGTCTGTGAGGAGTGTGGTGTGTTCTCTCTGTGTCTGCGTGGGTTTCCTCAGGGTGACTGTCTGTGAGGAGTGTGGTGTGTTCTCTCTGTGTCTGTGTGGGTTTCCTCTGGGTGACTGTCTGTGAGGAGTGTGGTGTGTTCTCTCTGTGTCTGCGTGGGTTTCCTCCGGGTGACTGTCTGTGAGGAGTGTGGTGTGTTCTCTCTGTGTCTGTGTGGGTTTCCTCCGGGTGATTGTCTGTGAGGAGTGTGGTGTGTTCTCCCTGTGTCTGCGTGGGTTTCCTCCGGGTGACTGTCTGTGAGGAGTGTGGTGTGTTCTCTCTGTGTCTGCGTGGGTTTCCTCCGGGTGACTGTCTGTGAGGAGTGTGGTGTGTTCTCTCTGTGTCTGTGTGGGTTTCCTCCGGGTGACTGTCTGTGAGGAGTGTGGTGTGTTCTCTCTGTGTCTGTGTGGGTTTCCTCCATGTGACTGTCTGTGAGGAGTGTGGTGTGTTCTCCCTGTGTCTGTGTGGGTTTCCTCTGGGTGACTGTCTGTGAGGAGAGTGGTGTGTTCTCTCTGTGTCTGCGTGGGTTTCCTCCGGATGACTGTCTGTGAGGAGTGTGGTATGTTCTCCCTGTGTCTGCGTGGGTTTCCTCTGGGTGACTGTCTGTGAGGAGTGTGGTGTGTTCTCCCTGTGTCTGCGTGGGTTTCCTCCGGGTGACTGTCTGTGAGGAGTGTGGTGTGTTCTCTCTGTGTCTGCGTGGGTTTCCTCCGGGTGACTGTCTGTGAGGAGTGTGGTGTGTTCTCTCTGTGTCTGCGTGGGTTTCCTCCAAGTGCTCCGGTTTTCTTCCCACGCTCCAAAAACACACATTGGTAGGTGGGTTGGAGACTCAAAAGTGTCCGTAGGTGTGAGTGAATGTGTGAGTGTGTGTCGTCCTGCGAAGGCCTGGCGCCCCGCCAGGGTGTGTTCCCGCCTTGCGCCCAGTGGCTCCAGACCCACTGCCACCCTGAACTGGATAAGGGTTACAGACAAAGAATGAACGAATGAATGAATGAATGAATTTTCACATTAATGTGTGGATCTGGAGCTCACTAAGCCACTTACTGTGAAACAAGACCCAGTCAAAAAACACCGGATAAAACGAGCCGTTCTGATCCTGCTCCGCTTCTGACGTCAAGTGCAGAGACTTTAGAATGGCCCCGCCCCCTCGTCTGAGTCTGTCCAATCACAGCGCTGGACCCAAGTTTATGTGAGAGCACAAAGACGAGGTTAAACGGGCTGAAAGCGGGCGTTCTGAACAGGGGCTGTTTACACAGGGGGAGAACACTGCTGTGGGGCTCGTGGGGTTTGGACCAAAGCAGGTCACAGATGTTTCATTAAGAAACACAACTATGTTCCACTGTGGAGACGAGGGAGGATACGTCCCTTTAAGGATTCTTTGTAGATCCAGTTCTAGACGTTCAGGTTGATGGAGGATGTGGTTTCTATGGGTTTTATAGAACACTATTGAAATGGTTTTACGTGGTGTTCTACCGTTAGGAGCCTGTGGTTGTGCTGTAAAGAACCCTACACCACACGTTCTCTGAGAACCCTTAAACATTCAGCTGCTTGAGATCGGAGTGATTTCTGTGTTCATTAAACTCCAGATTAAATAATCCTAAAGGGGTGTAATCCTGGGAGAGCGGTCTAATCTTGGCCAGTAATCTGAGTTAAGAGGATTAGCCACGGCTCCCCCTCTGTCTCCGTTTTCCCTCGGCTGACTGAACAAAGCCCTTTTGTGCTGAAGCAGACTGTCCGACACTCCACGGTGCAGCGGCAGATTAAGCTTAACTTAGCGTGAGTTATATTTACAAGTCACCATTCAGACCCGGCTGGATCAGGGCTGAGTGACACACTCTGACCTTCTGCTGCAGGCTAATGGAGCAATGGGATCTCCAGCAGTGGCTGAACATACGAGAACATAGGAGTTACACACATAGTTATTCATCTGTATTAAATAATCTAGGCCTTAAAGGTGCAGTCCATGATTTTAATCAAAAATCGCGTTTCCGAAGCCCCAGTGTCTGTAAATGGGTAAAAAAACAAAGTGTCTTGGTCCAGTGCTAGTCTTTCTCTCTCTCTGCTCACGGCAGAGAAACGCCATCTGGAGGTTTTTAGACAACGGAGAGACTCCAAACGCTGAAAAGCACCAACCGAGATGAGGATGTTGCTCTATTCCTGCTCCATAGGGGGGTAACGCTAACTTATTTTTACTGTTACAGTTACATTACTTAAGGTGGAACTGACTCTAAATTCAGGAGAGCGCTAACTGCATGAAAGTAAACGCAGAGGGAAAGTGCTACAAAACTAAACAGCTCGAGTTACACATGAGTTTCTGTGGGAATTCAAACAGTGAATAAACACTTACAGACAATTAACACTTCCACCGCTCACACACACTGTTCCACCTTAAAACATGTGGAGCTTAGAGCTGCTTTCCCACTTTTAAGTGGAAGCACAACATCAGTCTTAGTGACAGCACAGAGGCACAGAGTAAATGCAGATGTTTCACACTGAAACGCGTCAAAGGTGCATCGTATATTGGGGTGATGTTCAAATTACAAAGTAAACAGTTGTATTGCTCACTGCAGTGGAATCTTGTAAATTGTAAATTTAGGACAGAAACAAAACAAAAGACAGCGCCACCCTCTGGATGATAAGATTTTGTGAAACTGTCCAAAGGTGTGTGTGTGTGTGAGTGAGTGACTGGGTTAGGGTGTGAGTGACTGGGTGAGTGTGTGAATTACTGGGTGAGTGTATGAGTGACTAAGTGAGTGTTTGAGTGACTGTGTGAATGTGTGAGTGAGTTACTGAGTGAGTGTGTGAGTGAGTGACTGGGTGAGTGTGTGAGTGAGTGACTGTGTGAGTGTGTGACACTGTCCACAGGTGTGAGTGTGTGAGTGACTGGGTGAATGTGGGTGTGACTGGGTGAGTGTGTGAGTGACTGTGTGAGTGACTGGGTGAGTGTGTGACACTGTCCACAGGTGTGAGTGTGTGAGTGACTGGGTGAGTGTGTGAGTGACTGGGTGAGTGTGTGACTGGGTGAGTGTGGGTGTGACTGGGTGAGTGTGTGAGTGACTGTGTGAGTGTTTGAGTGAGTTACTGAGTGAATGTGTGAGTGAGTGACTGGGTGAGTGTGTGAGTGAGTGACTGTGTGAGTGTGTGACACTGTCCACAGGTGTGAGTGTGTGACTGACTGGGTGAATGTGGGTGTGACTGGGTGAGTGTGTGAGTGACTGTGTGAGTGACTGGGTGAGTGTGTGAGTGACTGGGTGAATGTGGGTGTGACTGGGTGAGTGTGTGAGTGACTGTGTGAGTGACTGGGTGAGTGTGTGAGTGACTGGGTGAGTGTGTGAGTGAGTTACCGAGTGAGTGTGTGAGTGAGTGACTGGGTGAGTGTGTGAGTGATTGACTGTGTGAGTGTGTGACACTGTCCACAGGTGTGAGTGTGTGAGTGACTGTGTGTGTGTGTGAGTGACTGGGTGAGCGTGTGTGTGACTGGGTGAATGTGTGAGTGACTGGGTGAGCGTGTGTGTGACTGGGTGAGCGTGTGAGTGACTGGGTGAGTGTGTGAGTGACTAAGTGAGTGTGTGAGTGACTAGGTGAGTGTGTGAGTGACTAGGTGAGTGTGTGAATGACTGGGTGAGTGTGTGACTGACTGTGTGAGTGTTTAAGTGACTGTGTGAGTGTGTGAGTGAGTTACTGAGTGAGTGTGTGAGTGAATGACTGGGTGAGTGTGTGAGTGATTGACTGTGTGAGTGTGTGACACTGTCCACAGGTGTGAGTGTGTGAGTGACTGTGTGAGTGTGTGAGTGACTGTGTGTGTGTGTGTGTGAGTGACTGGGTGAGTGTGTGATTGGGTGAGCATGTGTGTGACTGGGTGAGTGTGTGAGTGACTGAGTGAGTGAGTGAGTGACTGGGTGAGTGTGTGAGTGACTGAGTGAGTGAGTGAGTGACTGGGTGAGTGTGTGATTGGGTGAGAATGAGATTGGGTGAGTGTGTGATTGGGTGAGCGTGTGATTGGGTGAGCGTGTGTGTGACTGGGTGAGTCCCAGCACAAACCTAATCAGGATGAAGCGCTCAGAGACAATGACTGAGTGAATGTGTAACAGTGAATCTGATTGGCTGAGAGGTATGTGACTCAGACTTAGAGTAAAGTCAGTGGTTTCAGTCCGAGTCCGAGTCCGAGTCCAAGGCCGAAGACGTAAACACGGGGAGAACACCTCGGACCTCTTTATTTAAAGTCTCAGTGTTACACAGAGGTGAGTGGACACTGGGCAGGGCACTAACCCTGGGCCGAGAAGCTCTCAGCGCTTTATAAACGTTATAACCTCAGGTCTCTGAGCTAATGCCCTGAAAATGAAGAGAACGGTCAGAGAGTAATTCCTTCAACACATCAGAACATTGCTGAGTGTGTGTGTGTGTGTGTGTGTGTGTGTGTGTGTGTTATTGGAAACTATCAGTGGAACATCAAATCTAAAATGCATGAGCGTTTGTGTGTGTGTGTGTGTGTGTGAGACAGAGAGAGAGAGAGAGAGAGAGAGAGAGAGAGAGAGAGAGAGAGTGTAAGTGTGTGTGTCAGAGCCCCTCAGGCCTGTACCGGAGGGTGGGATTAGCTGTTACGTTCATTCAGCACAAAATGGATTCCGATATCAGACTGAGTGGGGTGTAAGGTCTCTCTCTCTCTCTCTCTCTCTCTCTCTTTCACACACACACACACACACACACACACTCGTACTCTCTCACTCTCACACACCCTGTTCCACACGTAAAATGTCTCAGACTATCTCTTTCCCTGTCTCTGTTTCTGTTTCCCTCTCTCTCTCTCTCTCTCTCTCTCTCACTTTCACACACACTTTCTCCCGCTCTTTGATCGTATAACTCCTTTGTGATCTGTTAAACGAGGCCGTTTTGTTTGTGGCAATGAGATTAATCACAGGCCAGAGGAGAGAGAGTGAGAGAGAGAGAGAGAGAGAGAGAGAGAGAGAGAGAGAGAGGAGACAGAGATAGAGAGATAGAGAAAGAGGGAGAGGAGAGAGAGAGAGAAATGGAAAAGTAAAGAAAAGAAAAAGTGGGAAAGGAAAGTGAGAGAGAGAAACTACAGAAACTAAAAGGAGAAGAAAAGAAAATAAAAGCGCGAGAGACAGACACACGGTGAGAGAGGGAGGGAGGAAAGGAGAGAAAGAAGAACAGAACAGGGAGGAAGGAGGGTAGGTTACACAATGGGGGAAGTCAGCGTCAGAGTACAGGTAGAAAAAAGAGGAAACAAACCGCAGGGTCCTAAAGTCCGTCCGAGGGTCTTTTTCTCGGAGGTCTCAACAAGTTGAGACGTATGGGAGACCGTTGGAGTCGTCCTGTAAGGCCCTGGTCAATCGTCTCACATTGAAAACAGACCACTGTCTCGAACCCCGGCGTCTGTTTCCCGCCTCACGCTGTAATGGGCTCTGACTCCAGGCTGACGGCTGCTGACAGACCGCTCTGATTCAGCGCGAAGTGAACCCGGTTTTGCCCAGAGGCCAGCTGCACCTACCAGCTCCGCTTCTGACATCACAACACGGCTAAACGCCCTTGCCACGTCGCTTCAGATTTCCATGTTCCCGCGGTTAGGGACCACTGCACTAACGTCTGTTACTCCACACCTCCCTGAGAAACACACGAGAAGAACCAGCATCGTCCTAAACACAATGTTCACAGGTTTAATCAAATACACTTTTAATTCAATTCCAGAGAATGTTTCCTCACTCTGTGCTACATATACATATATACATACATACACACAGATACAGTCGCTTCTTACTCACACACAACGCTCCACCTTAAAAGATACAGTCGCTTCTTACTCACACACACCGTTCCACCTTAAAAGATACAGTCGCTTCTTACTCACACACACCGCTCCACCTTAAAAGATACAGTCGCTTCTTACTCACACACACCACTCCACCTTAAAAGATACAGTCGCTTCTTACTCACACACACCACTCCACCTTAAAAGATACAGTCGCTTCTTACTCACACACACCACTCCACCTTAAAAGATACAGTCGCTTCTTACTCACACACAACGCTCCACCTTAAAAGATACAGTCGCTTCTTACTCACACACACCACTCCACCTTAAAAGATACAGTCGCTTCTTACTCACACGCACCGCTCAACCTTAAAAGATACAGTCGCTTCTTACTCACACTCACCGCTCCACCTTAAAAGATACAGTCGCTTCTTACTCACACTCACTGCTCCACCTTAAAAGATACAGTAGCTTTATTACTCATACTCACCGCTCCACCTTAAAAGATACAGTCGCTTCTTACTCACACTCACCGCTCCACCTTGAAAGATACAGTGGCTTCTTACTCACACACACCGTTCCACCTTAAAAGATACAGTCGCTTCTTACTCACACTCACCGCTCCACCTTAAAAGATACAGTCGCTTCTTACTCACACTCACTGCTCCACCTTAAAAGATACAGTAGCTTTATTACTCATACTCACCGCTCCACCTTAAAAGATACAGTCGCTTCTTACTCACACTCACCGCTCCACCTTGAAAGATACAGTGGCTTCTTACTCACACACACCGCTCCACCTTAAAAGATACAATCGCTTCTTACTCACACTCACCGCTCCACATTAAAATATACAGTCACTTCTTACTCACACACACCGCTTCACCTTAAAAGATACAGTCGCTTCTTACTCACACTCACCGCTCCACCTTAAAAGATAGTCGCTTCTTACTCACACTCACCGCTCCACCTTAAAAGATACAGTCACTTCTTACTCACACTCACCGCTCCACATTAAAATATACAGTCACTTCTTACTCACACACACCGCTCCACCTTAAAAGATACAGTCGCTTCTTACTCACACTCACCGCTCCACCTTAAAAGATAGTCGCTTCTTACTCACACTCACCGCTCCACCTTAAAAGATACAGTCACTTCTTACTCACACTCACCGCTCCACATTAAAAGATACAGTCGCTTCTTACTCACACTCACTGCTCCACCTTAAAAGATACAGTCGCTTTATTACTCATACTCACCACTCCACCTTAAAAGATACAGTCGCTTCTTAATCACATGCACCGCTCCACCTTAAAAGATACAGTCGCTTCTTACTCACACTCACCGCTCCACCTTAAAAGATACAGTCGCTTCTTACTCACACTCACCGCTCCACCTTAAAAGATACAGTGGCTTCTTACTCACACTCACCGCTCCACCTTAAAAGATACAGTCGTTTCTTACTCACACACACCGCTCTACATTAAAAGATACCGTCGCTTCTTACTCACACACTCCGCTCCACCTTAAAAGATACAGTCGCTTCTTACTCACACACACCGCTCCACCTTAAAATATACAGTCGCTTCTTACTCACACACACTGCTCCACATTAAAAGATACAGTTGCTTCTTACTCACACTCGCCGCTCCACCTTAAAAGATACAGTAGCTTCTTACTCACACACACCACTTCACCTTAAAAGATACAGTCGCTTCTTACTCACACACACTGCTCCACATTAAAAGATACAGTTGCTTCTTACTCACACACACCGCTCCACATTAAAAGATACAGTCGCTTCTTACTCACACTCACCGTTCCACATTAAAATATACAGTCACTTCTTACTCACACACACCGCTTCACCTTAAAAGATACAGTCGCATCTTACTCACACACACCGCTCCACCTTAAAAGATACAGTCGCTTCTTACTCACACTCACCGCTCCACCTTAAAAGATACAGTCACTTCTTACTCACACTCACCGCTCCACATTAAAAGATACAGTCGCTTCTTACTCACACTCACTGCTCCACATTAAAAGATACAGTTGCTTCTTACTCACACTCGCCGCTCCACCTTAAAAGATACAGTAGCTTCTTACTCACACACACCACTTCACCTTAAAAGATACAGTCGCTTCTTACTCACACACACTGCTCCACATTAAAAGATACAGTTGCTTCTTACTCACACACACCGCTCCACCTTAAAAGATACAGTCGCTTCTTACTCACACACACCACTCCACCTTAAAATATACAGTCGCTTCTTACTTACACTCACTGCTCCACGTTAAAAGATACAGTCGCTTCTTACTCACACACACCGCTCCACCTTAAAAGATACAGTCGCTTCTTACTCACACACACCGCTCCACCTTAAAAGATACAGTCGCTTCTTACTCACACTCACCGCTCCACCTTAAAAGATACAGTCGCTTCTTACTCACACACACCGCTCCACCTTAAAAGATACAGTCGCTTCTTACTCACACACACCGCTCCACATTAAAAGATACAGTCGCTTCTTACTCACACTCACCGCTCCACCTTAAATGATACAGTGGCTTCTTACTCACACTCACCGCTCCACCTTAAAAGATACAGTCGCTTCTTACTCACACACACTGCTCCACCTTAAAAGATACAGTCGCTTCTTACTCACACACACCGCTCCACATTAAAAGATACAGTGGCTTCTTACTCACACACACCGCTCCACCTTAAAAGATACAGTCGCTTTTTACTCACACACACCGCTCCACCTTAAAAGATACAGTCGCTTCTTACTCACACACACCGCTCCACATTAAAAGGTACAGTCGCTACTTACTCACACACACCGCTCCACCTTAAAAGATACAGTTGCTTCTTACTCACACACACCGCTCCACCTTAAAAGATACAGTCGCTTCTTACTCACACACACCGCTCCACCTTAAAAGATACAGTCAGTTCTTACTCACACACACCGCTCCACCTTAAAAGATACAGTGGCTTCTTACTCACACACACCGCTCCACCTTAAAAGATACAGTCGCTTTTTACTCACACACACCGCTCCACCTTAAAAGATACAGTCGCTTCTTACTCACACACACCGCTCCACCTTAAAAGATACAGTTGCTTCTTACTCACACACACCGCTCCACCTTAAAAGATACAGTCGCTTCTTACTCACACACACCGCTCCACCTTAAAAGATACAGTCAATTCTTACTCACACACACCGCTCCACCTTAAAAGATACAGTCGCTTCTTACTCACACACACCGCTCCACCTTAAAAGATACAGTGGCTTCTTACTCACACACACCGCTCCACCTTAAAAGATACAGTCGCTTTTTACTCACACACACCGCTCCACCTTAAAAGATACAGTGGCTTCTTACTCACACACACCACTTCACCTTAAAAGATACAGTCGCTTCTTACTCACACACACCGCTCCACCTTAAAAGATACAGTCGCTTCTTACTCACACACACCGCTCCACATTAAAAGATACAGTCGCTTCTTACTCACACACACCGCTCCACCTTAAAAGATACAGTCGCTTCTTACTCACACACACAGCTCCACCTTAAAAGATACAGTGGCTTCTTACTCACACACACCGCTCCACCTTAAAAGATACAGTCGCTTCTTACTCACACACACCGCTCCACATTAAAAGATACAGTGGCTTCTTACTCACACTCACCGCTCCACCTTAAAAGATACAGTGGCTTCTTACTCACACACACCGCTCCACCTTAAAAGATACAGTCGCTTCTTACTCACACACACCGCTCCACATTAAAAGATACAGTCGCTTCTTACTCACACACACCGCTCCACCTTAAAATATGAGGATTGGAAGAGGAGGAGGAAGGGTTGATTTGCTCTGAGAGCTGCCAACTAATAAAAGTCAAGCTCAAATTATTCTCAATCACATCCACTATATCAAGAGACAAGAGGAGAAACAGACTGAGAGACAGAGAAATGTGTAGAGACAGAGAGACACTGACAGACAGAGAGAAGGATAAAGACACGGGAGCGAGAGAGAGAAATAGTTTCTAAAATAAATATACAACTGTATAAAAATGTATTCCAGTGAAGCAGTATATTCATGTAGAATCTCAGTAATGTTTATTACTATGTTATTAAACAGTAACTACATTCAATGAAGGCTTTTCCAGAGCATTATTACTGTGTAATTACACAGGGTTTCAACACGGCATTCATCACTCAATGCATTAGAAAGAGCCCTGAAAAAAAATCACTTACTTGACCCTCATGATTGTTTAACCAAGTAGTACTAAGCAGCAAATAAACTATAATAAATCCATTACAAAGGTGTTATAACATCACACCACACTGATGTGTTACTGTGTGTGGTTTTAATGTTGAAAAGATGTTCTTTTTGGTAAGTTTCAATAATAAAAGGTAGTTTTATTGCTTTTATTTCACTGTTGGTCTCTCTCTCTCTCTCTCTCTCTCTCTCTCTCTATCTCTCTCTCTCTCACTCACTTTCTCTTTCTCTCTCTCTCTCTCTCTCATTCTTTCTCTCTCTCTCTCTCTCTCTCTCTCTTTCTCTTTCTCTCTCTCTTTCTCTCTCTCTGTCTCACTTTCTTTCTCTTTTTCTCACTCTCTTCTTCTGTCTGCTAGAAACTCATATGTGCACACACACACACACACACATGCGCACACACACAAACATACAGACATACACACAGACACAAACGCATGCACACACACACTATTACACACTGCACAAGGCCATGTACATGTAATAACCACACTCACATATATACATATATCTTTTTATTGGGCTACACACACACACACATACACACACACACACACACAGAGAGAGAGAGAGAGAGAGAGAGAGAGAGAGAGAGAGAGAGAGAGAGAGAGTACAAGGCCACATCCTCATAAATCCATAATGACGTCTTTCATCTGTCAGTAATGATGACAATTAATATCCGAAGAATCCACACATCAGCCGCATCCGGAAATCACAAACAATCACAAGGCGCCTTCTCGAAATACACAAAACAACCTACATTCTCACAAAACACACACACACACACACACACACACACACACACAGGAAACCCGTTCAAAGCCGAGAGAGGGGGAAATAAACAAAGGTGTGAACGCGAGCCCTTCCCTCCGCTGGGAATTTTACTATTCTGCACTTCTCTGCTCCTCTCATCCCTCGCTTCCCACAATCCTTTGTGCTCGGCATAAAGCTGCTGATTATGAAGCCCAGAGCAGCCAGACTCACCTCACCTGTCAATCAAACAGTAACCTCCACACACACACACACACACACACACAGAGAGAGAGAGAGAGAGAGAGAGAGAGAGAGTCACTCACACAGAATTACTGTATACACTCCACACAAACACGCTTCGCTTTTTGGTAATTACTAATTGTTATTATATATTAATGCCCAAAAAGTACTTATTAATATGTAATACATGTGTAATAAATATACAACAGACACCTATTAATATATATATATATATGTACATACCTAGGGGCAGACAGGCCCTTATTTACAATCAGAAGATTCTTAAAACTGGAACTGTATCATTGTCTCCTTAAGACCACATCCATCAACCAAACCATTCTTAGTTAGAGCTCTACACTTACACACTGTAGTCCACCTGTGGCTCTGCATACTTCATTACCCCCCTCCCCCCCTGTTCCTCAGCACTCAGGACCCCCACAGAGCAGGTGTGATGTGGTGGTGGATCATTCTCAGCGCTGCAGTGACACTGATGTGGTGGTGGTGTGTTAGTGTGTGTTGTGCTGGTGTAGAGTGGATCAGACACAGCAGTGCTGCTGGAGTTTTAACCCCTCGGAGGGAGTGTCTCACAGAGCGTACAGTGAGTGGACACAGGTGTCTAAGAGTGCACATGTAAACACCGCTAGTGCAGCTCACGTATAACACTGCAGGCCGGAGGAGGTTATTTGAGATTCAGCCCTAGTGTTTTGGTGTCAACCTTTTGGTTTATGATGGACCTTACATCTCAACGTCAGACTACGACCGACCCTGCGTCCATCTCAAGGAACCAATCATCTCTCGCCTGACCCTCTGACACAGCCCAGACCATTCCCAGGGTGGTTGTAATGTTTTGGCTCATCTGTATACAGTCCCAGTGGGAGTAACAGTGCTCTGATGCATCGTGGCCTACTGTCAGCTTTGGATCTCATTGCCGGACCTCCGACCGAGAACTCGTTTCAGCGCAGGACGAGGACGGAGGACGAGGGTGGGGACGGGCTCCTGTGTAAGTGCTTGGTGGAATAACAGAAACGGATAATGAGGACCCTCCGGCGCTGAGGGTCTTAGAACGGCTCTAAATTCTGACCAGAAAGTGACCGGAAAGAAGCTCTTCAACACAGAGGCAACCTGAGAAAACGGTGGGAATATAATTTATTCAGAGCTCTTCACTCCTCGCTCTCTCTCTCTCTCTCTCTCTCTCTCTCACACACACACACACACACACACACACACACACACATGCACATCTCAAAGCGGAAGAGAGTCTTTTACCAGAGGTTCACGGGTAGCTCATGCAGCCTGCTATGAGGTTGCCATAGAAACGTCTCTGTCCTGCGGCCTAGGTAATCCACATGAGCAGTGCAGCTCAGCAAGTGTGTGTGTGTGTGTGTCTGACGTAGTGCAGATGGGTAAATGTCGGGAGGAGAGGGACCCTGACCTGCCAGGAGAGTGATATTAGTATTCATCCTGCATCTGAGTCACACACACACACACACACACACACACACTTACAAACACACACACACATGGTGAACTCATCTAAACACACACACACATGGTGAACTCATCTAAACACACACACACACACACACACACACAGGAGCACAAAACCTTACCAAACGGCCAACTTTGCTCCTCAAATCCTCATCAGCCAACAGCAATGTCCTCATCCCTTCATCCATTCACCCCTTCATCACTCACTCAGTGTACGCTGTACGTCATAAACCTATTCTCAGGGTACCAACAGGTTGCTTGCTTCCTATTCCTGCACTGACATGGCTTTACCCTGGAACATATCTGTGAGGATTTGATAGCATTCGGCCGTCAGAGCCTTAAAGCAACACTAGGTAGTGTTTTCGCCTTAAAATTACAGCTTCAGAATCACGGCGATGCTCCACTGACCTGTAACACAGGGAACAGAGCCTCGCTGCTAGTCCAGGCTCAGCACTGCAGAAGCTGCACTATGTAACCATTGGGTAAGAACACACGCCCTTCTCTCTCTCTGAGTGTTGGTAAACAAGGTCATCTCCAAAATAAGAAAAAAACTTCACCGTTCAGTGGAGGTCAGTGTAAATAGATTTAATTTTGGAGCGTTTCTATTGGTCGGTTCATCGTGAGATTTACATACAGTGTGAAGGAGAGCTGCTTGAGGGTCCGTTTAAAGACAGAAGATCCCTGGAAGTCTGGTTCCTATCACAATCACTGAGCGGAGCATCACACTCGAGTTAAAGTGGAGTTAAGCAGAAGTTGATGAGTTTCTTTGATCAAACTTTGCCAGGGGATCTATCTGCATTCCACTCGATGTCATGCTAACGCTAGTGCTAGCCCCGTGCTAGCGGTGGCTCTTAGCGGTGGCCCTTAGCGGCGGCGCTGCTGCCATCTTCCCTGAACTCTACCCACCGGGCCACTTGCCCGTTAGTACTTTGACGGACAGCTGTGGAGTTCTGGCCCAACTCCAGCCATGCGGATTACTCATGCAAGTAATCTCCCATGATGCCCTGCGGCCAAGCCGGGGCCTGCTGCGCCTCTGCTCTTCATCAATATGCATGAGTATGCTAATGAGCTGAGAAGCACACAGGTGAGCGAGCTCAAAGAATCCAACAGAACAGAGGAGGCTGATTATCATAATTACACAGAGCTCGCTAACCCACACGCGCTCGGGCCAAACAGCGGAGTGGAACCGAGCTCGCTAGCGCTAACTCGCTATCAGAACCACACACACACACACACACACACACATACACTCATCTAAACTCTAATCAGTGCGTACTGTAGTAAGAATTCAGGAAAACTATATGGAACACCATCAATGTTCCCTATATTATAAGGTTGGATCAGACACAGCAAGTGTTACTGGAGTTTAAAAACACTCTGTCCACTCACTGTCCGCTCTCTTAGACACACCTACCTTGTACATCCACCTTGTTTGTGTTGGCATTCTCACTCCAGCAGTGACACTGAGGAGTTTATAAACTCCAGCGGCCACTGCTGTGTCTGATCCACTCTACACCAGCGCAACACGCCACCCCCAAATCACGCCTGCTCTGTGGGGGCCCCGAGCGCAGAAGAACAGGGAGAAAAGGGGCTAACAAAGTATGCAGAGCAACAGACAGGACTACAGCCTGGTTTTAATGTTTTGGCTGGTTGATGTCTATGGATAAATGTATGGTTTCGGAAACAAACACTGCTTTTCAGACCACTACAAATGAGCGCACTTCACCTGTAGTGCCCTAGGTAGTGCACATGCCCCCAGCCCTGGATTGAAACGTAGCTGGTGCCTTGCGGAACCCAAAGGGCATAACACACATAGTGTACTGTGTGTAGCGAGTGAAGTGAGTGTTGCGCGAGAGCGTGGGCTGAGTCAATAGCTGTCAGTGGAGTAGGGCCACGCCCACCGTGCAATACCTGCGCGTGCACTCGCGCCGCAGTCCTGTCAGAAACTGACACGCTTCCCCTGTGCTCCCCTCTTACAAAGAAAAGAGAACACGGAGCTTAACAATACCTTACACACACACTCTCTCACACACACACACACGCTCCCTCGCTCGCTCGTGGGCTGAAATGAGCTTATGTGAGGTGACAGGCCCTCTCTCTCCGCGCTCTCGCGCTGCACTCACACTTCAAACACACACTTGTTGTGTTATTGGATGATAAACAGCAGCAGCTGCACATGCACATGCTGCGCGCGCCGGAGTGAAGCACATGAAACGCAGCTCCTGACACCACACACTCCACCTTCACTTCTGCACACACACTTCTCTCTCGCTCTCTGTGTATGTGTGTGTGTGTGTGTGTGTGTCATAACAGAGTGCTTCATGAGCTCTGACGGCTCTGAACTCTCTGCGCTGCTGCATTGTGTGCAGCAAACACACTAATTGATCGCAACGCAGGTGTGTGTGAGTGTGTGTCTGTTTGTCTATGTATCTGTGTGTGAGGTTATCAGAAGCCATCAAGAGACTATAGCAGGTGTGTGTATGTGTGTGTGTGTGTGTGTGTGTGTGAATATAATCCGAAGTGTCACTGAGAGACCAGGTGTGTGTGTGATTTCTATGGAGTGAAGGAACAGACGGCATGAAGTTCAGTTATCATTGGATTCGCAAAGATAGAACGAGACAGAGA
>NC_089806.1:43668085-43683085 GCF_029633855.1 Hoplias malabaricus | reverse complement strand
AGTGTGGTGTGTTCTCCCCGTGTCTGCGTGGGTTTCCTCCAGGTGACTGTCTGTGAGGAGTGTGGTGTGTTCTCCCCGTGTCCACGTGGGTTTCCTCCAGGTGACTGTCTGTGAGGAGTGTGGTGTGTTCTCCCTGTGTCTGCGTGGGTTTCCTCCGGGTGACTGTCTGTGAGGAGTGTGGTGTGTTCTCCCCGTGTCCACGTGGGTTTCCTCCGGGTGACTGTCTGTGAGGAGTGTGGTGTGTTCTCCCTGTGTCTGCGTGGGTTTCCTCCGGGTGACTGTCTGTGAGGAATGTGGTGTGTTCTCTCTGTGTCTGTGTAGGTTTCCTCGGGGTGCTCCGGTTTCCTCCCACAGTCCAAAAACACACGTTGGTAGGTGGATTGGTGACTCAAATGTGTCCGTAGGTGTGAGTGTGTGAGTGAATGTGTGTGTGTGTGTTTGTGTGTGTGTGTCTGTGTTGCCCTGTGAAGGACTGGCGCCCCCTCCAGGGTGTATTCCTGCCTTGCGCCCAATGATTCCAGGTAGGCTCTGGACCCACTGCGACCCTGAATTGGATAAGGGTTACAGATAATGAATGAATGAATGAATGAATATGCACTGTATTATTGAGTGACACACCCTGTCACTCATGCACTAATACATATTCCCTCAGTCAGTATCGCAGTCACGTTCATACTCACTCATTCAGTTGCACACTGATACCTAATCATTCAAGCATTTATTCATCTACACACACAATCATTATCTCGTGTAATCACTCGCTCACTCACATACATACTCACTCCATCACTCAATAATATTGTGGTTGTGTTTGTTGTTGTGTTTGTTGTTGTGGTTGTTGTTCTGACTGTTGTTGATATTGTTGTGGTTATGAATGTTGTTGTTCTTGTTGTTGTGTTTGTTTTTTGTTTGTTCTTATGATCGTTCTTGTTATAATTGTTATTTTAGTTGTTGTTGTGGTTGTTATTTTGGTTGCTGTGGTTTTTGTTTTTGTTTTTATTGTTATTGTTGTTGTTGTGGTTGTTATTTTGGTTGTTGATGTGGATTTTGTTGTTGTTGTTGTTGTGGTTGTTGTTTTTGTTGTTGTGGATTTTGTTGTTGTTGTGGTTGTTGTTGTGCTTGTTGTTTTTGTTGTTGTGGATTTTGTTGTTGTTGTTGTTGTGCTTGTTGTTGTTGTTGTTGTCGTGGTTGTTGTTGTGGTTGTTGTTGTTGTGATTGTTGTATATAGATGGTGTACCATGTCGTTGTAGTTAAAGTGACAGGTGAAATAAAGGCAGTGGGCCGTAGCTTTGAGGAGCTCTACTTTACAGAACTCAGGAGCTGAAGGATGATGAGGGACAATCGGCTCTGTATCAGAGACACAACATGAAGATGAGCTGTGACCACAAGCTTAACCACAACCAGTGTGTGTGTGTGTGTGAGTGTGTGTGTGTGTGTGTGTGTATGTGTGTCTCTGTATGTGTGTGTGTGTGTGTGTGTCTGTGTGTGTTTATGAGTTAAGTATGATGTGTTGTGCTGTGTGTATGTGTATCTTTGTGACAGTGTGTGTATCTATCTGTGTGTGTGTGTGTGTGTGTGTGTGAGAGAGAGAGTTAAGAGTGTCAGTATGTTGTTTTGTGCAGTGTGTATGTGTATCTTTGTGACAGTGTGTGTGTATCTATCTGTGTGTGTGTGTGTGTGTGTGTGTGTGTGTGTGTGTGTGAGAGAGAGAGAGAGTTAAGAGTGTCAGTATGATGTGTTGTGCAGTGTGTATGTGTATCTTTGTGACAGTGTGTGTGTATCTATCTGTGTGTGTGTGTGTGTGTGTGTGAGAGAGAGAGAGAGAGAGTTAAGAGTGTCAGTATGTTGTTTTGTGCAGTGTGTATGTGTATCTTTGTGACAGTGTGTGTATCTATCTGTGTGTGTGGGTGTGTGTGTGTGTGTGTGTGTCCTGTAGTCCGGGAGCTGAAGTTTCCTCTCCCTGGGATGGCGGGTGTAAAGTGGGTTGCCGGGGGCGACGGCGATATGAAAGGTGCCTAATGAAGCACTTAGCATTTGAAGGCTGGCCGCGGACCGCGCCCGTGTTCCATCAAACCTGATTGGCCGACAGCGGAGCTAACGCGAGCTGAGCGGGTCTTTTGTTGCTCGGCGACGAGCCCTGAGGCGACGCCCCAACCCTGACCCCTCCCCCTCCCCCTCCCCACCCTCTCCTCCTCATCACCACGGATACGATGTGACAACTTAGCAGGAGGGAAAGAGGAGCGGAGAGAGGGATGGAAGGAGAGAGTTTCCTGGGGTTAGGGTCGAGGGAGGAGTGCAGGAGTGAGTCAGCCTCTCTATCTCTCTCTCTCTCTCTGTCTGTCTATCTATCTTTCTCTCTCTCTCTATCATTTTCTCTTGATCTCGGCCTCTCAGTGTGAACGAAGGAGAATAACTGTCTCTACCTCTTTCTGTCTTCTCTCCTGCTGTCTCACCTCATCCCTCGCTCTCCCAAACCACCTGTCTGCCCTCATCACCAGCCCACCTCCCTCTCTCTCTCTCTTTCTCTCTCTCTCTCTCTCTCTCCATTTCCTTTTCTGTGTCAGTTTCTCACCAACTTCTTGCATCTCTCTCTTGGTCTTTTCACTCCCACTCTCTATTTCGTCCTTCATTCTCTCTCTCTCTCTCTCTCTCTCTCTGTCTCTCTCTCTCTCTCTCTCTCTCTCTCTCTCTCTCTCTCTCTCAGAGGGCATGGAGGTGGAAAATTGAGCTCATCTGCAGTCAGAGTAATGACTCGGTGAAAAGGACGAGTGCAGGGAATGAAAAACAAACGGTTTAAAGACAGTTTCAGATAAACGACTGCGATTCTCCGCTGATGGAGAGAACCATTCCGTCCGTCATTAGAGATGGACAGAACTGACTCGTTTATCAGAGCGACAGCAAAAGCAGTGTCCAGAGGTTTATGGTTATTGCTCTCCTCTACAGGCTCTCTCTCTCTCTCTCTCTCTCTCTCTCTCTCTCTCTCTCTCTCTCTGTCTCTCTCTGTCTCTCTCTCTTCTGGTTAAATATGCGGATATCGTTGTAGTCAGCCATTTGTGTTTACACTTAAGGGCAGGAATGTAGCTGTAGCTCTCATCAGTGACATCACAACAACGCAGAGATCAAGAGAGAGAGAGAGAGAGAGAGAGAGAGAGAGAGAGAGAGAGAGAGAGAGAGAGAGAGAGAGAAGAATGCAGCCATAAATTAAACATCAATATCTCTCCATTCTTCTTTTGAGGCCTGGATCCATATGCCCCCTTCAGGCACTGGAGTGATGCTGGAGTCCAATACTTGGCCGATAGAGGAGAACTGGGGAAACACACACACACACACACACACACACACACACACCTATTGTGGATGTCCTGGCCTTGATTCATTCATTCAAACTCTAATAACTTCATCCTGTTCAGGGTCGCGGTGACTCCAAAGCCCACCAAGAATCACCGGGGGCAAGAAAGAAACTCACACACACACCTGTGAACCTTGTCACACAGTCACTCCACTAAACAATGTGTGTACTGAACTGTGGGAGGAAAACGGACCATCGAGAGGAAACCCACACAGACACAGGGAGAACACACCTCACTCCTCACAGACAGTCACCCGGAGGAAACCCACACAGACACAGAGAGAACACACCACACTCCTCACAGACAGTCACCCGGAGGAAACCCACGCAGACACAGGGAGAACACACCACACTCCTCACAGACAGTCACCCGGAGGAAACCCACACAGACACAGAGAGAACACACCACACTCCTCACAGACAGTCACCCGGAGGAAACCCACGCAGACACAGGGAGAACACACCACACTCCTCACAGACAGTCACCCGGAGGAAACCCACGCAGACACAGGGAGAACACACCACACTCCTCACAGACAGTCACCCGGAGGAAACCCACGCAGACACAGGGAGAACACACCACACTCCTCACAGACAGTCACCCGGAGGAAACCCACGCAGACACAGGGAGAACACACCACACTCCTCACAGACAGTCACCCGGAGGAAACCCATACAGACACAGGAGAACACACCACACTCCTCACAGACAGTCACCCGGAGGAACCCACACAGACACAGAGAGAACACACCACACTCCTCACAGACAGTCACCCGGAGGAAACCCACGCAGACACAGGGAGAACACACCACACTCCTCACAGACAGTCACCCGGAGGAAACCACGCAGACACAGGGAGAACACACCACACTCCTCACAGACAGTCACCCGGAGGAAACCCACAAAGACACAGAGAGAACACACCACACTCCTCACAGACAGTCACCCGGAGGAAACCACGCAGACACAGGGAGAACACACCACACTCCTCACAGACAGTCACCCGGAGGAAACCCACAAAGACACAGAGAGAACACACCACACTCCTCACAGACAGTCACCCGGAGGAAACCCACGCAGACACAGGGAGAACACACCACACTCCTCACAGACAGTCACCCGGAGGAAACCCACAAAGACACAGAGAGAACACACCACACTCCTCACAGACAGTCACCCGGAGGAAACCCACGCAGACACAGGGAGAACACACCACACTCCTCACAGACAGTCACCGGGAGGAAACCCACGCAGACACAGAGAGAACACACCACACTCCTCACAGACAGTCACCCGGAGGAAACCCATACAGACACAGGGAGAACACACCACACTCCTCACAGACAATCACCCGGAGGAAACCCACGCAGACACAGAGAGAACACACCACACTCCTCACAGACAGTCACCCGGAGGAAACCCATACAGACACAGGGAGAACACACCACACTCCTCACAGACAGCGAGTCGAGGAGAGGAGACCCACGAGACCCTGCGGCTGGGTGTACGTCTTGGACACTTCCTTAATACTGCACCCAAAGCTCTGACCTTGACTTTTTTTGTGTGTGTGTGCATGTGTGTGTGTGTGTGTGTGTGTGTGTGTGTGTTTGTTGAGCTCCACTTTCAGTCGCACAAATGTGTCTTCAGAAGATGAAGAGATGGAAAACGACAGGGCGATGCTGCCGCTCGTCAGAAACGTGAGTCCGAGAGAGAGAGAGAGAGAGAGAGAGAGAGAGTGAAAGAGAGAGAGAGTAATAGTGAAAGAGAGAGAGGGAGAGAGAGAAAGAGGGGGGGTGGGAGTACAGAGAGGGATAGAGTGTAAAATTTTAATTTGTAGCTATTTGGAGTTTGGAGACATGGTTTCTGCCTGTGTGTGTGTGTGTGTGTGTGTGTGTGTGTGTGTGTGTGTGTGTGTGTGTGTGTGTGTGTGAGCGAGAGAGAGAGAGAGAGAGAGAGAGAGAGAAAGAGAGAGTCTCTGGGGCCAGGGACTAGGACTTATGGAAGAAAGCTGTTGCAGCAAACGGCATGAAAATAACCCTCAGTGACAGCTTCCGTTCTGCAAATGAGTTTTAAATCACACAGCATGTATCTCTCTCTCCCTCTCTCTCTCTCTCTCTCTCTCTCTCCATCTCTCCCTTTCTCCCTCTCTCTCTCTCTCTCTCTCTCTCTCTCTCTCTCTCCATTTTTCCTTACTCTCTCTCTCTCTCTCTCTCTCTCTCTCTCTCTCTCTCTCTCCTTGCATTTAGGGCATGGAGGCCTAATTGCCTCTGCATAATCAATCCCAGCATGCAGTGCGGGTCTCCAGGAGGCCCTCAGACACCCGCTCCCATCAGGGCGGCTTTACCTCAGTCGCCACGGAAACCATAAAGCGAGAGAAGATTCCAGAAGAGAAGGAGAGACTAGAGGAAGATAGAATAGATGAGACGAGTGGAAAGAGATGGAGAAGTGGAGGACACACACACACACACACACACGTTATCTCTGCATGGATTATCTCTGAGTCTGAGATATAATCCTGTAAGGCAACAGAGAGGATTCTGGGTAAACAGTAATCAGCCTCACCCAATTAGCAGCTGCACAACGGAAAAAAACAGGTGCAGAACGAGAGAGAGAGAGAGAGAGAGAGAGAGAGAGAGAGAGAGAGAGAGAGAGAGGGAGAGAGAGAGAGAGAGAGAGAGAGAGAGAGAGAGAGAGAGAGAGAGAGAGAGAGGGAGAGAGAGAGAGATGGGGTGTGGCAGTGAGGAATTCCAAACAGCAGCTTCGGAGAACAGAGAAGCTCAAGAATACTGGGACACACACACACACACACACACACACACACACACTTATATTCAAATTTGCTTCATAATTGTATGACTTGTAAAAATATTAACGTAATAATAATATTCTAAATGTGTTATATACATGTTATTACATGTAATAATCAATAAAAATGCAGCCATTTATATTTTTCCCATTTCAGAAAACTGTGTGTGTGTGTGTTACTTAAATATAATGTACATTTCTGAGGAGAAACAGGAGAGGAACTACCCTTAAGGCAAAATATTACACATGTTCAATTATTATTATTATTATTATTATTATTATTATTATTATTATTATTATGTGATTCCTCTGTGGGGCCAAGTACAAGAACATTACAATTTTACTGAAATAACTCACAGTCAGAAAAAGACACTAGTAGCACTGAAAAAAAGAGAATGAGGGAGAGAGAGAGAGAGAGAGAGAGAGAGACGGAGAGAGACAGAGAGAGAGAGAGACAAAGAGAGAGAGAGACAGAAAGAGAGATGAAAATAAAGAAGGGCGACAGCAGGTATCAGGTGGAAAGAATTATCCTCCGTCCCTTAATTGATGCCCCCTGAGTGTGTGTGTGTGTGTGTGTGTGTGTGTGCTGTCCAAAAATGTGTGTTTGTGTGTGTGTGTGTGTGTGTGTGTGACCCCCTGCTCTTTTGCCTGAGGCAGTGGCTGACCCTGGCTGCCCTGGCCCCTCCCCCTCATTAAAACACTAATCCTGTCGCAACGCCACATGGCCCTCTGACCACTCCCACTCCAACCCACACACACACACACACACACACACACACTAAATACACTCATTCAAATAAAAAAGACACACTGTAATTAAAACAAAGAGGCATCATGAAGCACGTCAGTGTTATTCTCTGTACGACAGGTTTCATGTTTATTACAATGTAATTACAAAATAATAACATTTCTGTAAATCACATCGTATACAATCCCCTTCACTGTGTGCTTCTCAAATACTTTACAACACTGACAGCAGTAAAATTCATTTGCATCCAGTAAAACACAATGAAGACAGACGCTCCAAACACTAGGCTCCAGGTCCGTGTGTGAATCTGAACCCTGTGGGAATCTGAACCGTGTGTGAATCTGAACCGTGTGTGAATCTGGAACGTGTGTGAATCTGAACCCTGTGTGAATCTGGAACGTGTGTGAATCTGAGCCCTGTGTGAATCTGAACCCTGTGTGAATCTGAACCGTGTGTGTATCTGAAACGTGTGTGAATCTGAACCCTGTGTGAATCTGAGCCCTGTGTGAATCTGAACCGTGTGTGAATCTGGACCGTGTGTGAATCTGAACCCTGTGTGAATCTGAACCCTGTGTGAATCTGGACCGTGTGTGAATCTGAACCCTGTGTGAATCTGGAACGTGTGTAAATCTGAGCCTGTGTGAATCTGAACCCTGTGTGAATCTGAACCGTGTGTGTATCTGAAACGTGTGTGAATCTGAACCCTGTCTGAATCTGAACCCTGTGTGAATCTGAACCGTGTGTGAATCTGAACCGTGTGTGTATCTGAAACGTGTGTGAATCTGAACCCTGTCTGAATCTGAACCCTGTGTGAATCTGAACCGTGTGTGAATCTGAACTGTGTGTGAATCTGAACCCTGTGTGAATCTGAACCCTGTGTGTATCTGAAACGTGTGTGAATCTGAACCCTGTCTGAATCTGAACCCTGTGTGAATCTGAACCGTGTGTGAATCTGGAACGTGTGTGAATCTGAGCCCTGTGTGAATCTGAACCCTGTGTGAATCTGGAACGTGTGTGAATCTGAGCCCTGTGTGAATCTGAACCCTGTGTGAATCTGAACCGTGTGTGTATCTGAAACGTGTGTGAATCTGAACCCTGTCTGAATCTGAACCCTGTGTGAATCTGAACTGTGTGTGAATCTGAACCCTGTGTGTATCTGAAACGTGTGTGAATCTGAACCCTGTCTGAATCTGAACCCTGTGTGAATCTGAACCGTGTGTGAATCTGAACCGTGTGTGAATCTGGAACGTGTGTGAATCTGAGCCCTGTGTGAATCTGAACCCTGTGTGAATCTGAACTGTGTGTGAATCTGAACCCTGTGTGAATCTGAACTGTGTGTGAATCTGAACCCTGTGTGAATCTGAGCCCTGTGTGTATCTGAAACGTGTGTGAATCTGAACCCTGTCTGAATCTGAACCCTGTGTGAATCTAAACCGTGTGTGAATCTGAACTGTGTGTGAATCTGAACCCTGTGTGAATCTGAACCCTGTGTGTATCTGAAACGTGTGTGAATCTGAACCCTGTCTGAATCTGAACCCTGTGTGAATCTGAACCGTGTGTGAATCTGAACCGTGTGTGAATCTGGAACGTGTGTGAATCTGAGCCCTGTGTGAATCTGAACCCTGTGTGAATCTGGAACGTGTGTGAATCTGAGCCCTGTGTGAATCTGAACCCTGTGTGAATCTGAACCGTGTGTGTATCTGAAACGTGTGTGAATCTGAACCCTGTCTGAATCTGAACCCTGTGTGAATCTGAATCGTGTGTGAATCTGAACTGTGTGTGAATCTGAACCCTGTCTGAATCTGAACCCTGTGTGAATCTGAACTGTGTGTGAATCTGAACCCTGTCTGAATCTGAACCCTGTGTGAATCTGAACTGTGTGTGAATCTGAACCCTGTGTGAATCTGAACTGTGTGTGAATCTGAACCCTGTCTGAATCTGAACCCTGTGTGAATCTGAACTGTGTGTGAATCTGAACCCTGTGTGTATCTGAAACGTGTGTGAATCTGAACCCTGTCTGAATCTGAACCCTGTGTGAATCTGAACCGTGTGTGAATCTGAACCGTGTGTGAATCTGAACCGTGTGTGAATCTGGAACGTGTGTGAATCTGAGCCCTGTGTGAATCTGAACCCTGTCTGAATCTGAACCCTGTGTGAATCTGAACCGTGTGTGAATCTGAACCGTGTGTGAATCTGGAACGTGTGTGAATCTGAGCCCTGTGTGAATCTGAACCCTGTGTGAATCTGAACTGTGTGTGAATCTGAACCCTGTGTGAATCTGAACTGTGTGTGAATCTGAACCCTGTGTGAATCTGAGCCCTGTGTGTATCTGAAACGTGTGTGAATCTGAACCCTGTCTGAATCTGAACCCTGTGTGAATCTAAACCGTGTGTGAATCTGAACTGTGTGTGAATCTGAACCCTGTGTGAATCTGAACCCTGTGTGTATCTGAAACGTGTGTGAATCTGAACCCTGTCTGAATCTGAACCCTGTGTGAATCTGAACCGTGTGTGAATCTGAACCGTGTGTGAATCTGGAACGTGTGTGAATCTGAGCCCTGTGTGAATCTGAACCCTGTGTGAATCTGGAACGTGTGTGAATCTGAGCCCTGTGTGAATCTGAACCCTGTGTGAATCTGAACCGTGTGTGTATCTGAAACGTGTGTGAATCTGAACCCTGTCTGAATCTGAACCCTGTGTGAATCTGAATCGTGTGTGAATCTGAACTGTGTGTGAATCTGAACCCTGTCTGAATCTGAACCCTGTGTGAATCTGAACTGTGTGTGAATCTGAACCCTGTCTGAATCTGAACCCTGTGTGAATCTGAACTGTGTGTGAATCTGAACCCTGTGTGAATCTGAACTGTGTGTGAATCTGAACCCTGTCTGAATCTGAACCCTGTGTGAATCTGAACTGTGTGTGAATCTGAACCCTGTGTGTATCTGAAACGTGTGTGAATCTGAACCCTGTCTGAATCTGAACCCTGTGTGAATCTGAACCGTGTGTGAATCTGAACCGTGTGTGAATCTGGAACGTGTGTGAATCTGAGCCCTGTGTGAATCTGAACCCTGTGTGAATCTGAACTGTGTGTGAATCTGAACTGTGTGTGAATCTGAACCCTGTGTGAATCTGAACTGTGTGTGAATCTGAACCCTGTGTGTATCTGAAACGTGTGTGAATCTGAACCCTGTCTGAATCTGAACCCTGTGTGAATCTGAACTGTGTGTGAATCTGAACTGTGTGTGAATCTGAACCCTGTGTGAATCTGAACCCTGTGTGTATCTGAAACGTGTGTGAATCTGAACCCTGTGTGAATCTGAACCCTGTGTGAATCTGAACCCTGTGTGAATCTGAACCGTGTGTGAATCTGAACCCTGTGTGAATCTGAACCCTGTGTGTATCTGAAACGTGTGTGAATCTGAACCCTGTCTGAATCTGAACCCTGTCTGAATCTGAACCCTGTGTGAATCTGAACCCTGTGTGAATCTGAACTGTGTGTGAATCTGAACCCTGTGTGAATCTGAACTGTGTGTGAATCTGAACCCTGTGTGAATCTGAAACGTGTGTGAATCTGAACCCTGTGTGAATCTGAACTGTGTGTGAATCTGAACCCTGTGTGAATCTGAACTGTGTGTGAATCTGAACCCTGTGTGAATCTGAAACGTGTGTGAATCTGAACCCTGTGTGAATCTGAACTGTGTGTGAATCTGAACCCTGTGTGAATCTGAAACGTGTGTGAATCTGAACCCTGTGTGAATCTGAACCCTGTGTGAATCTGAACCCTGTCTGAATCTGAACCCTGTCTGAATCTGAACCGTGTGTGAATCTGAACCCTGTGTGAATCTGAACCCTGTGTGTATCTGAAACGTGTGTGAATCTGAACCCTGTCTGAATCTGAACCCTGTCTGAATCTGAACCGTGTGTGAATCTGAACCCTGTGTGAATCTGAACCGTGTGTGAATCTGAACCGTGTGTGAATCTGAACCCTGTGTGAATCTGAACTGTGTGTGAATCTGAACCCTGTGTGAATCTGAACCCTGTGTGAATCTGAACGTGACGCACGGCGCTTCAATTGGAAACGAGTGAAAGGGTAATGAATAAACAACAAGAAAGAGGAGTGTGCTCAGTCTGACAGTGAATATAGTGTAGCAGGGTCCCCCCGGTGGTCAGCGCGAGGGCAGATGGACACACGTGAGACTTCTGGGACCTTCCCAAAAACCACGAGAGTGCAACTATAGCAGTTCCGGACAGTTCTGAGGTACGGGGAGGGGGTAAGAAAATATCACCTGCCTTTTCCACTGGGCATCAGTCAAACAGCCTCATCATTAAACGATATGTATTTAACTAAAAGTTCATCCCAGGATTTCATCACTGTCCAAATAAACACATGTACCTCCCAGAACAGTGACATCACAGAAGAAGGAAAAAGACCTCGTGTTCAGTGGAGGTCAGTGTAAACAGATTGTATTCAGAGTCATTTTGGAGCGTTTCTATTGGTCAGTTCATCATCAGGAAAAACAGAAGTGCTAAAAGCCCAAACCCCTAACCCCTAACCCCTAAACCCTAAACCCTAATCTCTAATCCCTAAACCCTAATCTCTAAACCCTAAACCCCAACCCCTAACCCCTAAACCCTAAACCCCTAACCCCTAAACCCTAATCTCTAATCCCTAAACCCTAACCCCTAAACCCTAATCCCTAAACCCTAATCTCTAATCCCTTAACCCTAACCCCTAAACCCCTAAACCCCTATTCCCTAGCCCCTAACCCCTAAACCGAACTCCAAAGTGTTGACAATAAAACGTCTCAGTTTCAGGAGCTGTGAGGGTTGTGAGGGTTTGGTTCAGAAGAACTGGGTCAAACTGTACGCCCTATAACCCGCTTCACTGGTGCTGGGGGTCCTGACTGGATCCGACCCCCCTCCCAGGATCTAGACGTCTAAATACAAGCGGCAAATCGATTCCTCGCGACAGTGAGCTGCAACAGAACGTCTCTGCCCTCGGAATGAATTACCTAAGTGTGGGTGAGTGTGTGTGTGTGAGAGTGAGTGTGTGTGTGTGTGTGTATCACCGCTCTCTGGGTTTTAATATTCTCGCTCGCAGGCATGCCACAGACCCGCGTGTCTCATGCCCATATATATTAATAGCTTCATCTCCCCGACCGGAGAAAGCAAATAAAACACAAATGAAAGAATCCTCATGCATATAAAACACACACAGGCACCCCCCCCACACACACACACAGTCACACAGTCACACACATACACTCTCCTGAAATTGAGTGCATGTCAATCATGGAGCTGTTGGTCTCATTCTTTCTGCACCTGCAAGTTTTCCTGCTTTTCGTCTTATAAAACATAGACTTCAACTTACAACAACACCTGAGTCCATCAGTCCAGCTCTCAGACGCCTGTCTGTCTGTCTGTCTGTCTCTCTGAGACTGATCTGTCTGTCTGTGGCCTGTCTGTCTGTTTTTATGTTTGCGTGCCTGTTTGCTGACTATTGTGTTTACCATTCTGGAGATAAATCTACACATGCCCCGTGTCTAGGTGGATGCTGGGAGTGTGTGTGTGTGTGTGTGTGTGTGTGTGTGTGTGTGTGGTAGGCACATGTTAGCAGGAGGCTGTCAGTTTCTTACAGTGCTCCTGCCTTTGTTGTGCTGCCACAGCAGTGGCCACTCACTGGACCTCATTTTCCAGCCAGTGTTTGGTCACATGACCTCTACAATCAGGCAGCAGCTCTTTACAAAAGCTCTTTACAAACATCACCTCAAACACAGAGCCTATGTTCCTCAGCTCTTTCACAGGGCCCATGTTCCTCACCTCAATCACAGGGCCCATATTCCTCACCTCATTCACAGGGCCTATGTTCCTCACCTCAATCACAGGGCCTATATAGCTCACCTCATTCACAGGGCCTATGTTCCTCAGCTCCTTCACAGGGCCCATGTTCCTCACCTCAATAACAGGGCCCATGTTCCTCACCTCAATCACAGGGCCCATGTTCCTCACCTCAATCACAGGGTCTATGTTCCTCACCTCAATCACAGGGCCCATATTCCTCACCTCATTCACAGGGCCTATGTTCCTCACCTCAATCACAGGGCCTATATAGCTCACCTCTTTCACAGGGCCTATGTTCCTCACCACAATCACAGGGCCTATATAGCTCACCTCATTCACTGGGCCTATGTTCCTCACGTCATTCACAGGGCCCATATAGCTATCCTCATTCACAGGGCCCATGTTCCTCACCTCAGTCACAGGGCCTATGTTCCTCACATCATTCACAGGGCCCATATAGCTCATCTCATTCACAGGGCCTATGTTCCTCACCTCAATCACAGGGCCCATGTTCCTCACCTCATTCAAAGGGCCTATATAGCTCACCTCATTCACTGGGCCTATGTTCCTCATGTCATTCAAAGGCCCATGTTCCTCACTTCATTCACAGGGCCCATGTTCCTCACCTCATTCAAAGGGCCCATGTTCCTCACCTCATTCACAGGGCCCATGTTCCTCACCTCATTCAAAGGGCCTATATAGCTCACTTCATTCACTGGGCCTATGTTCCTCATGTCATTCAAAGGCCCATGTTCCTCACTTCATTCACAGGGCCCATGTTCCTCACCTCATTCAAAGGGCCCATGTTCCTCACCTCATTCACAGGGCCCATGTTCCTCACCTCATTCAAAGGGCCTATATAGCTCACCTCATTCACAGGGCCTATGTTCCTCACCACAATCACAGGGCCTATATAGCTCACCTCATTCACTGGGCCTATGTTCCTCACGTCATTCGCAGGGCCCATATAACTATCCTCATTCACAGGGCCCATGTCCCTCACCTCAATCACAGGGCCTATATAGCTCACCTCATTCACTGGGCCTATGTTCCTCACATCATTCACAGGGCCCATATAGCTCATCTCATTCACAGGGCCTATGTTCCTCACCTCAATCACAGGGCCCATGTTCCTCACCTCATTCACAGGGCCCATGTTCTTCACCTCATTCACAGAGCCCATGTTCCTCACCTCATTCACAGGGCCCATGTTCCTCACCTCATTCAAAGGGCCCATGTTCCTCACCTCATTCACAGGGCCCATGTTCCTCACCTCATTCAAAGGGCCTATATAGCTCACTTCATTCACAGGGCCTATGTTCCTCACCACAATCACAGGGCCTATATAGCTCACCTCATTCACTGGGCCTATGTTCCTCACGTCATTCGCAGGGCCCATATAACTATCCTCATTCACAGGGCCCATGTTCCTCACCTCAATCACAGGGCCTATATAGCTCACCTCATTCACTGGGCCTATGTTCCTTACATCATTCACAGGGCCCATATAGCTCACCTCAATCACAGGGCCCATGTTCCTCACCTCATTCAAAGGGCCTATATAGCTCACCACATTCACAGGGCCTATGTTCCTCACCTCATTCACAGGGCCTACATAGCCACCTCATTCACAGGGCCTGTATAGCTCACCTCAATCACAGGGCCTATGTTACTCACCTCATGCACAGGGCCCATGTTCCTCACCTCATTCACAGGGCCCATGTTCCTCACCTCATTCACAGGGCCTACATAGCCACCTCATTCACAGGGCCTGTATAGCTCACCTCAATCACAGGGCCTATGTTACTCACCTCATGCACAGGGCCCATGTTCCTCACCTCATTCACAGGGCCCATGTTCCTCACCTCATTCACAGGGCCTATGTTCCTCATCTCATTCACTGGGCCTATGTTCCTCACGTCATTCACAGGGCCCATGTTCCTCACCTCATTCACAGGGCCCATGTTCCTCACCTCATTCACAGGGCCCATATAGCTCACCTCAATCACAGGGCCCATGTTCCTCACCTCATTCACAGGGCCCATGTTCCTTACCTCATTCACAGTGCCCATGTTCCTCACCTCATTCACAGGGCCCATATAGCTCACCTAAATCACAGGGCCCATATAGCTCACCTCAATCACAGGGCCCATATAGCTCACCTCAATCACAGGGCCCATGTTCCTCACCTCATTCAAAGGGCCTATATAGCTCACCACATTCACAGGGCCTATGTTCCTCACCTCAATCACAGGGC
>NC_089806.1:43648085-43658085 GCF_029633855.1 Hoplias malabaricus | reverse complement strand
AGTAGAGTCCAGTTGAGGTCAGTAGGGGTCAGTAGAGCTCAGTAGAGTTCAGTAGATTCCAGTAGACATCAGTATAGGTCATTAGAGGTCATTAGAGTCCGGTAGAGGTCAGTATGGGCCAGTAGAGTTCAGTAGAGGTCAGTAGAGGTCAGTAGAGGTCAGTAGAGTCCAGTAGGGTTTAGTAGAGATCAGTAGGAGTCCGTAGAGGTCAGTAGAGTTCAGTAGAGGTCAGTAGATTCCAGTAGACATCAGTAGAGGTAATTAGAGGTCAGTAGAGTCCGGTAGAGGTCAGTATGGGCCAGTAGAGTTCAGTAGGGTTTAGTAGAGATCAGTAGGAGTCCGTAGAGGTCAGTAGAGTCCAGTAGAGGTCAGTAGAGTCCAGTAGGGTCAGTAGGGGTTAGTAGAGGTCAGTAGGAGTCAGTAGAGGTCAGTAGGGGTCAGTAGAGTCCAGTAGAGGTCAGTAGGGGTCAGTAGAGTCCAGTAGAGGTCAGTAGAGTCCAGTAGGGTTCACTAGAGGTCAGTAGAGTTCAGTAGGGTTCAGTAGAGGTCTTTAGGGATCATTAGGGATCAGTAGAGTCCAGTAGGGTTCAGTAGAGGATAGTAGGGGTCAGTAGAGTCCAGTAGGGTTCAGTAGAGGTCATTAGGGGTCAGTAGGGGTCTGTAGGGGTCATTAGGGGTCAGTAGGGATCAGTAGAGTCCAGTAGGGTTCAGTAGAGGACAGTAGGGGTCAGTAGAGTCCAGTAGGGTTCAGTAGAGGTCATTAGGGGTCAGTAGGGGTCTATAGGGGTCATTAGGGGTCAGTAGGGATCAGTAGAGTCCAGTAGGGTTCAGTAGAGGACAGTAGGGGTCAGTAGAGTCCAGTAGGGTTCAGTAGAGGTCATTAGGGGTCAGTATGGGTCTGTAGGGGTCAGTAGAGTCCAGTAGGGTTCAGTAGAGGTCATTAGGGGTCAGTAGGGGTCTGTAGGGGTCAGTAGAGGACAGTAGGGTTCAGTAGAGGTCATTAGGGGTCAGTAGGGGTCTGTAGGGGTCAGTAGAGGACAGTAGGGTTCAGTAGAGGTCATTAGGGGTCAGTAGGGGTCAGTAGGGTTCAGTAGAGGACAGTAGGGTTCAGTAGAGGTCATTAGGGGTCAGTAGAGTCCAGTAGGGTTCAGTAGAGGTCAGTAGGTGTCAGTAGGGTTCAGTAGGGTTCAGTTGAGTCCAGTGCAATGCAGTGGAACACTGCCATAAAGTTAAGCATAAGGTTAAGGTTGGAGTTTCCACAAAATGAACAAACGTCTGTGTAGTATACCCACAATGCATTAAATCTAACCTGTGTGTGTGTGTGTGTGTGTGTGTGTGTGTGTTTCATCTCTGCCAGGTTATTCCCACAGCGCGGCTTGCCTCGAAATTCCGGACACCCACAATCCCTTGCTGCAGTTCCCTCTGAAGATGATTTCCCAGATGGTAGAAGGTGACCTCAGAGACAAAGAGACTCTCTCTCTCTCTCTCTCTCTCTCTCTCTCTCTCTCTCTCTCTCACACACACACACACACACACACACACACAGCTATAACTTTCTTCTAACTTCTCTGTCTGTAAAGAGTGGGTCATTGTATGTTGGACGATAGAACACACACACACACACACACACACACACACACATACACAAACTTTTACAGGAGTGTGTTTACACGTCCAGAAGTTTGTAGACATTCCTTATGATGCGTGAATGCAGTCTCCGTGGCCACAGTGCTTCTATAATCCACAGAGTAATGCACTGAAAGCTCTGGAGCAGCTGCAAATGAGCTCAACGTCACCATTCTCACGGCCAATCACTGGCCAGAGGGGTAGCGGTCCCCGGCCCTGGGCTGTTAATCAGCTGAACTGTGTTGTCTGGAGTTGGCCGAGTGGGATGGGTGTTTGCCATCTCCCCTCACTGAAGTTCATATGTCTGCACGCCTTCAGACCCTCACAGCAATGTTCCAACATCTAGTCAGTGTGGAGTGTAAACACACCAAAGAGAGAGAGTTCTGACTAACAGCCTTTGTTCCTGAGGTTAGTCAGACCAGAGAATAGTATGTGAGTGATAATAACATTGTTATTACCATGTTATTCTATTTAATTACACAGTAAGAGAATAGGGTACAGAAATGCAACTGTGTTCTTGGAGCGATGGCATATCTTCAATGCTTTAAATACACACACACACACATACACACACACACACCAGTTTACCAGTCTGTACGCATCACTGTGTCCCTGCACTAGATGATTCTTGGCTCTTTCTTTTGGTTTTCCCCGAGGCACTTTCAGGGCTAAAGGAGGGCTAAGAGCACGAACTGGTCTGTGTGTGTGTGTGTGTGTTTGTGTGTCTGGGGGGATACTGGGTGACATTTAGAAGCTGCTGGGGGTTTGGTTCCGTTAATATCCAAACTAATTAGCCTCAAAACGTAGTGGCGCAGAATCGCTAACCAGCTTAGCGGCTAACCACCTCCCCAACACACGTCCACCGGCCACAGAGCAGAGGGTAGAAATGTCAGAGAGGAATAATCACCATCTCTCTCTCTCTCTCTCTCTCTCTCTCTCTCTCTCTCTCTCTCTCTCTCTCCCTCTTTGTCTCCCTCTGTCTCTCTCTGTCTCTCTCTCTCTCTCTCTCTCTCTCCTTCTGTCTCTCTCTCCTTCTCTCTCTCTCTCTCTCCCTCTCCCTCTTTGTCTCTTTCTCTCTCTCCCTGTTTCTCTCTCTCTCTCCTTCTGTCTCTCTCTCCTTCTCTCTCTCTCTCTCTCTCTCTCTCTCTGTCGCTCTCACTCTGCATCTCTCTCTCTCTCTCTCTCTCTCTCTTTCTTTCACTCTGCCTCTCTCTCTCTCTCATTCTCATTCTCTCTCTCTGTCTGTCTGTCTGTCTCTCTCTCTCTCTCTCTCTCTCTCTCTCTCTCTGTCTCTGTCTCTCGTGTCTCTCTTTCTCTCTCTGTCTCTCTCTCTCGTTCTCTCTCTCTCTCTTTCTCGTTCTCTCTCTCTCTCTCTCTCTCTCTCTCTCTCTCTCTCTCTCTCTCTCTCTCTCGTTCTCTCTCTCTCTCTCTGTGGTAGATTGTCATGCTTGTTTTGACAGGCTTCTCAGCGCTGCTCCCTGCGGCTTCACAATTATCCTGCAGCCTCTCACCACTGCAGCGACCAGCAACGAATCTCAATGCCCAGCACACACACACACACACACACACACACACACACACACACACACGGACATTCACTTATTCATGCTCTCTCCACCACACATAAATACAGACACACTCTCTCTGTCTATACACACGCTTGGGTCTGTTATTACCAACCTCTCTCTGTCTCTCTCTCTCTCTCTCTCTCTCTCTCTCCTTCTGCTCTGTATCACTCTTCCACTTTTTATCAATTAAACCTCTAACTTTATAATAGAGGACATTAATACAGAGAGCCTGAGACCCCCGTTTACATTTGGAGTCTACTTTTATGTGTCTAAAATAACAGGATTAAATCCGGAATAGAAATAATCCACATGAAAAACACAGGTGTAAACACATTCTAAACTCATTTGAGCCCGATTCACTCAAACGTCTGAGATGAGGTCACAGAAGAGTAAGTGTGTCTGTCTCTATGAACCCCCCCTCCTCCCCCCCAACCCCTACCCCAACCCAATAGAGTAGAGCACAACACACCTGACCTGAGCATGAGGATGCCACAAGAGCAGCCGGAGCACAAGTGGGCGGGGTCAGTACATGGAACCCTGCAACACTCAAAATGTTTGGCAGATGCTCCGGCTCCCACTTGTGCTCCGGCCTATAGCATTACAGTCTCAGATCATGAAGATCGCACATGATTGGTCCCAGAGATGCTGCTGACCCCCGACTGTAAACGGACACGGTTCAAAGCTTAACACAATGTAATCCACACACTTGTGACCAACAGTAAACAGGCTCTGAGAGTCTTTACGCCTCGTGTTCTGTGGATAACATTCATTTGTAACAGTACACAGATAGAGCTACACTATGCTGGCCCAGGTCTGGCCCCACAGCCCCCATTTTTGTGGCCCACTTCCGTCAACACGCTCTTATTCATCTCAGCAAAAACCAGGGATTGTAAACCAGAGCCAAGGGCCTGAGGGTTAGGCCTCGAGAAAGACTCGCTCAAGCCAAAATAAAACCCTGACACAGATACAGAGCACGAGAGAGAACTGTAGCATCAGCATGGTGCAAACACTTTAAAAATACTGTAATTACTGTAATAACCTTAATAACATTGTAATAACACTCTTTTACTAGTGTAGTAACAATAATAAAATTGCAATAATAATTGTTTCATTGCAATAACAGGTTAATACTAGTGTATTGACACCACTGTAATAACTATACAAATATTTAAATTAGTATAAATATTGTAATTGTATAACATTGTAATATCGCATTGTAATAACACTATAATGGAGCAACAGCAATAAAATCAGTGTAATACACTAAAGATACTGTAATCAAACTTTAAACATGTTAATTATAGTACAATAACATTATTAATATTATTAACACTGTAATAACATTTTAACAGACAGACAGACAGACACACACACACACACACACACACACACACACACACAAACACACACACACAGACATACACACACATCTGTGAATCATATCTCACATAAAAAAAGTGTGTCTGGACTGTTGGAGGAGAGCGAAGCATGTGAACAAAACCCACGCAGACACAGGGAGAACACACCACACTCCTCACAGACAGTCACCCGGAGGAAACCGATGCAGACACAGAGAGAACACACCACACTCCTCACAGACAGTCACCCGGAGAAAACCCACACAGACACAGGGAGAACACACCACACTCCTCACAGACAGTCACCCGGAGGAAACCGATGCAGACACAGAGAGAACACACCACACTCCTCACAGACAGTCACCCGGAGGAAACCCACACAGACACAGGGAGAACACACCACACTCCTCACAGACAGTCACTTGGAGGAAACGCACGCGGACACAGGGAGAACACACCACACTCCTCACAGACAGTCACCCGGAGGAAACCCACGGAGACACAGAGAGAACACACCACACTCCTCACAGACAGTCACCCGGAGGAAACCCACGGAGACACAGAGAGAACACACCACACTCCTCACAGACAGTCACCCGGAGGAAACCCACGGAGACACAGAGAGAACACACCACACTAAGACAGGAGCCCACACAGGACCCCCCCCCCCCCACCTCCTTTTTAAAGGTGACTGAAGAGTAGAGCTCAGTGTTTAATGGGGGCTTCACTGCTGTTGTACCAGTGCTGTTTAGCAAAGTGGAGAATCAAAGATTCTAGACTAAGACTCTCCTATATGTGATAATACTTTAGACGAGTGAGTGTGTGTGTGTGTGTGTGTGTGTGTGTGTGTGTGTGTGTGTGTGTGTGTGAGTGAGAGAGAGAGAGAGAGAGAGAGAGAGAGAGCAGGGTAGAACCTTGCCTGAAGCAAAAGCCACTGAACAGTTAAGAACTTCCTGTTTCTCTTCAGGCTACGACGCAAACGCTAACCACACATGATGGAGGGATGGCCTTTTATCTGCCCCAAGAAAGGGAGAAAAAAGAAAGGGAGATGGTGGATGGTGGGGGGAGTGCTGAAAGAGAGATGTTCCGCGTCTGATCGGATGAGTGTGTGGACGGTGTTTCGGAGGCGGACCGTCCTGGGCGAGAGATGAAATAAAACCAAGCGGAAATTTCCATTGAAATTAAAATGCAGTTAAAGGCGTAGTTAAGTGCTTTCATTTGATCTCTTCACGCAAACATGACAACCTCGAATAACTGACTCCGGCGCCGGCGTAATCCGGCGTTCATTAATAATACAAAGGAGAGTTGGCTGACGGGGTCGGCCTGGGCCTCGGGTCCGTGTTCAGGTGTCAGACCCGAGCGGCGTCGGCTAAACTCCCTCGGATCGTCCGCTAGGATCAAACCGTCAGAGTCCGCTGGCTTCTCCTTGAGTCCGACTCGGCCTTCATCCGCAGGGAAGTGCGTGAGCGGCGCTCCGCAAGCTCAGCGATTTCCGGAACTGGATCTTGTTTGTTTACGTGCGGACGGCCGGAGAACCAGGGCTTTGGCTTCACATCCTCTTATAATCTCTTTCAAACCTGCATCGGATCAGCGTCCAATCTCCGGCAGCTCTCAGCACACGCCGGGGTCCGCTCTAGATAAGCGTCTTACACGTAATAAACATCTGTCGAGCTTCACTTTTCCAGAACCTGAACCACTCGCTGTGCCCCCAACTTCCGCCCTGAGAACAAACTTTTCAGACAATTCAGGAATACGCGTCTCGTCCACTGCTTCTGGAAACACTGCTTTAAACTCCACCCACTCTGCGGAACACGTAACAGTGCGCCAGACCTTGACCGGTCACAAGGGGTGGGTCTGGAGGAGGGCTGTGTTGTCCAACCGTAAACTCAGCTCACTGAGGAACTCTTCAATCTCCGAATCTCAATAATGACACAAAAAAAAATGAGGGGATGCTCCAACATGGAGTAGCCCTTTCCACCAATGAGGAACCGGTCCAGTTCACATTCAGGAACCTGATCTGGATCTGTTTGAAACGTTTCAGCAAACGTGAACCATGATGGTGTCCATGGGAGAGATGAGATAGCGAAGCTCCAGAAAGAGCTCAGAGCCTCAAATAAAGCGTTATGGTGCAGCAGAGCTGGACGGGTCATTTACAGAGTGTTATCATTCTCGATGGTGTTCTGGGTAAAGACCAGAGAACCAGACATGCCTGTGGGGGATCTCCTTCTGAAACAGGGGAATGAGGAATGACCCGTGTCTGATTTCTGATTCAGAAAGAAAACAGAAAACAAGGTTAAATGCTCAGTATCTCAGTGTTCAGGAGCTCAGGACGACTCAGACCCCAGCATCTTTTACACTTGTGTATCAGAACCTGCTGTAAACAGTGGATTAACCAGATAAATCTGTTTAACTCGAGCCTCCACATCGCCCCCCGCTGGTGACGAATCCCTGGCACCCATCTAAACTGGTGGAAACACAGGACCCTGTTCAACAGAGAGCACCACATTTCCAAGAAACCTGAACAGAACCGGTTCAATGACCAGAGGCCTTATGGTGGAAAAGGGCTATGGGAGGCCTTGCCCTTAAGCGAGGGAATGCCTGATTACACAATTAACTCTCTGGAGTTCACTGAGCTGCTCAAACGTTGGTTCCCAGTGTTGGACTGGGTTCGTATCCCATCGCTGATGAAATGATGGGGGTCTCTCGGGATCAACTTTGACCTCCCACCATGAAAAAATCAGGCAAATGTCCTGAAGGTGTCTACAGTGGTGCCCACTAAGAGAGAAAAACTCTCACACCTACGTGTACATATAGATACTATACACACACACACACACACACACACACACACACTGATGTACATGTGTGCACTGGTTTAAGGCGGATCTTTAGAAGTGCAAATTGGCCGTGTGTGTGTGCTCTGATCAGCAGATTGTAAACGAGTGTGTGTGTGTGTGTGTGTGTGTGTGTGTGCGGAGGTGTGTGTTTACCCAGGATTTCCCAGTGATGCTGTGACAGGAGTTTTACACACCGCCTCCAACCCAGCTCAGGGACATGTTCCAGGCATCACTCCACCTACACTCTCTCTCTCTCTCTCTCTCTCTCTCTCTCTCTCTCTCTCTCTCTCTCTCTCTCTCTCTCTCTCTCTCTCTCTCACACACACACACACACACACACACACACACACACACTCTTTTGCTCTCTCCCTCAAACACACTATTTCGTTCACTCTTGCACACAATCTATCGGTCTCTCACAGTCCTGACCCCAGTAGCCATGGCAATGGTGGTCGTCACGGAGACGGTGGCACTGTGTCTGTGGAGAGAGTGGTAACCATGGAGACGGGGCAGTGGAAGGGTGTTCTCTGGAGTGATGGAGCTCCATCCAGTACGTTTCAGACGAACTGATCTAGTGCTAATCACCCACACTCTTCGGAGTAAAGAGAACCGCTTTTGGTTCCTTAAAGAACCATTTTCACTGATACGTTTAAAAAGGCCCTTCACTCTCACACATCTCACACCAGAGCTTCTTCTGTGCCCTGGCTGAAAGAACCCCCTGTAGCACCTTTATTTTGAAGACTGTAGAACAGTTGTACAATCAAATCCTCACAGAAATGTGGGAGGTTTCTGGTCTGTCTCCTGATGCTGAATTGTTTGTGTGTGTTTTGATTTGTTTTTTTACTGCGGCACCTTCTTTTTCACAATGAGGTTAACTTTGCTGTGTGTGTGTGTGTGTGTGTGTGTGTGTGTGTGTGTGGTGATGTCAGTGCCACAGGCAACTGCCGCTCATGGGCCAGTCTACCAGGCCTGTCACTCTACATCTGTCTCTCTCTCTCTCTCTCAACCCCTACACACACACACACACACACTTTCAGGAATAATGCCTGAAGCGTTTGGGTGGACACTTTGAAAGAGGATTTTTGTACAACACTTAGCCGCATTAGGACTTCATACAGTGTATGTGTGTGTGTGTGTGTATGTGTGTGTGTGTGTGCTGAGAAGAACCATGTAATAAGGCATGTAGTTTAAGTTATGCATGTGCCCATCTGTGTACACTATGTCTATTTTCATGAATGCACACCCAGCTCAGATTTAATGATAAAGCCAGTCAATCACAAGACTTTTATTATGAAAACAATCAAGGTGTCTGCTTCTGTGTTTAATTAGAGTCAGACGCTGCGTATTATCTGAGACCCTGAGTCGGACTCTGCGTTTAATCTGAGACTCTGTGTTCGGATTAAATGCAGCGTCCGACTCAGAGTCTCGGATAAAATGCAGAGTCCGACTCGGTCTCAGATAAAACGCAGCGTCCGACTCAGAGTCTTGGATTAAACACAGCGAGACTCTGCGAGACTCTGAGTCGGACACTGTGTTTAATCTGAGACTCTGAGTCAGACACTGCATTTAATCTGAGACTCTGAGTCGGACACTGCGTTTAATCCGAGACCCTGAGTCGCATGCTGCGTTTAATCCGAGAACCTGAGTCGGACGCTGCGTTTAATCCGAGACTCTGTGTCGGACGCTGCATTTAATCCGAGACCCTGAGTCGGATGCTGCGTTTAATCCGAGAACCTGAGTCTGTCACTGTGTTTAATCTGAGACTCTGAGTCGGACACTGCATTTAATTCGAGACTCTGAGTCGCATGCTGCGTTAATCCGAGACCTTGAGTCGGACGCTGTTTTAATCTGAGACTCTGAGTCGGACACTGTGTTTAATCTGAGACCCTGAGTCGGACACTGTGTTTAATCCGAGACTCTGAGTCGGACACTGTGTTTAATCCGAGACTCTGAGTCGGACACTGCGTTTAATCCGAGACTCTGAGTCGGACTCTGCGTTTAATTCGAGACTCTGTGTCGGACGCTGCATTTAATCCGAGACCCTGAGTCGGATGCTGCGTTTAATCCGAGAACCTGAGTCAGACGCTGCGTTTAATCTGAGACCCTGAGTCGGATGCTGCGTTTAATCCGAGACTCTGTGTCGGACGCTGCATTTAATCCGAGACCCTGAGTCGGATGCTGCGTTTAATCCGAGAACCTGAGTCTGTCACTGTGTTTAATCTGAGACTCTGAGTCGGACACTGCATTTAATTCGAGACTCTGAGTCGCATGCTGCGTTAATCCGAGACCTTGAGTCGGACGCTGTTTTAATCTGACACTCTGAGTCGGACACTGTGTTTAATCTGAGACCCTGAGTCGGACACTGTGTTTAATCCGAGACTCTGAGTCGGACACTGTGTTTAATCCGAGACTCTGAGTCGGACACTGCGTTTAATCCGAGACTCTGAGTCGGACTCTGCGTTTAATTCGAGACTCTGAGTCGCATGCTGCGTTAATCCGAGACCCTGAGTCGGACGCTGCATTTAATCTGAGATTCTGAGTCGGACGCTGCGTTCAATCCGAGATTCTGAGTCGGACGCTGCGTTTAATCCGAGACCCTGAGTCGGATGCT
>NC_089806.1:43630585-43640585 GCF_029633855.1 Hoplias malabaricus | reverse complement strand
CCGATTCACCATTTTGTTTGCAGAGACAGTGTGAGAGACAGGAAGTGCACACTTGATTCCTGCACACCACATTTGGAACATTACTTTGAGGTGGGTGTGGTTGGAGCGTCGGTTGGAGCCTGAACGGTAGCTTAGTGGGAAAAGGGCGGCTGAATGAACCTCCATCTGAAATGATCTGCTACCAAATGACCCAAGGAATCCAGAAGGGCCAATTTGTGTGTCAATGAAAAGAGCAAGTGTGTGTGTGTGTGCGTGCGTGTGTGTGTGTGTGTGTGTCCTCGGCTGTCGGAGACTGGTTAACCCTTAAGTGTTTTGCCCTGAGGACGTCATTAAAACTTCAGCAGTGCACCTGGGAGGAGCTGCAGTTAATGCGAGAGAGAGAGAGAGAGAAGGAAGGAGGGATGGATGGAGAAAGGGAGGGAGACGGAGAGTGAGAGAGGGTCATGGGGAGAGAGAGCAAAGGAGGAAAGGAGTAGAGAGAGAAAGAGAGAGTGCAAGAGGGATTTATCTCTGTCTCTAAGTGCTTCAGGAGCTGACACTCGCTCACACATACAATCTCTCTCTCTCTCTCTCTCTGTGTGTGTGTGTGTCTCGTCCTCTCGCACAGAGCTCCAGTCGGGAAAGCGCAGGGTCATATCCATAATTGATGGCTGCTTTTCATTTGCGCAGTCAGGGGACAGAGGACCGCAGCCTAATTTGATGAGAAATCGTTTTTTCAGGTTGTTACTTTGGTTTGACACGTTTGGCTTTGAGTCACAACCCCCCACCACCCCCCACTACCACTCCACCAGCCCCCCCACTCACCCCCAACCCACCCCAACAACCCCCCCCCCTCCCCCACTCCACCTCTCCTTTACTGCACTCTCCTGTGATGGAGAGATAAAAGATAGATGTGAGGATAAATCATACATGCAGGGGAGAACTGTGCAATATATCACATCAAGGTGTGTGTGTGTGTGTGTGTGTGTGTTGGGACCAGGAGGGTGTGGGCACAATCCCCCACTCGGAAAATAAAGAAATAAATTAAACAAAAGTGCCGAAAAAGTGAAGTAGGAAAGTGTGCAGAGAGCTGTAAAAGTTTTTGTTGCTTTTTTTTCGAGCGCATTCTTGGTGTTTTTTAATTATTATTCAGGAATAAATTAAAAACAAAGGGCGGTGTTTATTATTCATGTAATTAGCCGGCGCTGTGGTTAATTGAATTTAAAGAACGGTGTGAATTATGCAGGGCACGCGGCGGCGGCGGAGATAAGGAATGCACCGAGAGCAGCGCGGCCAGGGGAGGGCACGGACCTTGACTTTGTCGGCTCAACTTTGGAATGTCTAATTTTTCCGGCTTTCTATGGTGCATTCGTAATGAGTGTGTGTGTGTGTGTGTGTGTGATAATGAAGACTATACGTTTCATATTTCAGCTCCTGTGTTTGATCTGTGTGAAGTCCCTTCGGCCACGCGTCTTTGTTCTGAACACAGTGGACGTCTGTAGCTCTGTCCGTACAGATGTGCTGGGTCTAAAGTCTGTGATTAACACGCTCAGAGGCAGCGGCTGTCTAAGTCTCAGTGCTGTCCTGGGTAGACTGGGAGCTGGGAGACACTCACACACACACACACACACACCTGTGGACGGTGTCACACACTGAATACTGTACTGCAGGTGTGATCATCTACAGCTGGAATGTGTAGTCGTCCAGTTTCTGGACTTCCAGAGGAGCTCAGGGGCTCAGTGGAGGATCTGGACAGAGTCCAGTGCTGACTCAGAGAAAGATGAAGATGAAGCCTTGCCTCAGGTTTAGTAAAAGGCTCCTGCAGTCGTAGGGAGCACTTGGAAAATGCTCTGTGAAGTGTTCAGTGGAAGAGGAGCTGCATGTGTGTGAAAATCAAGCATTGTGTCTGACTCTACTGGTGTTTTCCACTAGTCTCCCGGACTCTACCGGACTCTACTGGACTCTACTGGACTCTACCGGACTCTACCGGACTCTACCGGACTCTACCGGACTCTGCCGGACTCTGCCGGACACTACTGGACTCTGCCGGACACTACTGGACTCTTCCGGACTCTCCTGGACTCTTCTGAACTGTGCCGGACTCTACTGGACTCTATCGGACCCTTCCGGACTCTTCCGGACTCTTCTGGACACTTCTGGACACTTCTGGACACTTCTGGAATCTGCCGGACTCTGTCGGACTCTTCTGGACTCTTCTGGACACTGCCGGACTCTGCTGGACTCTGCTGGACTCTGCTGGACTCTGCTGGACACTACTGGACACTACCAGACACAACTGGACTCTTCCAGACTCTGCAAGACTCTGCCGGACTCTGCCGGACTCTTCAAGACTCTTCCGGACTCTTCCGGACTCTACTAGACTCTACTAGACTCTACTAGACTCTACTAGACTCTGCCGGATTCTACTGGACAGGTTGGTTTTCCACTCCCATAGCTCCCCCCAGAATGTATAGGGTGTCGTCTCTAACCCCCGTCTCTGTGGGGAACAGAGGGCTTTGGAAACCACAACAACGGCGGCGGTAACGTTAATCTGTGTTAACTCAGGGTGTATTGGCGTGTTGTTGTTGTTTGGGACTCTGTCAGACTCTGCCAGACTCTTCTGGACTCTGCCAGACACTACTGGACTCTTCCGGACTCTTCCAGATTGTACTGGACAGGTTGGTTTTCCACTCTCATAGCTCCCCCCAGAATGTACCAGGTGTCGTCTCTAACCCCGTCTCTGAGGGGAACAGTGGTCTTTGGAAACCACAACAACGGCGGTGGTAACGTTAAGCGGTGTGTACTCATGGTGTATTGGTGTGTTGTTGTTGTCTGGGACTGAACACAGCTCCGTCATCAGTTCAGACAGATCAGTAGAGATTGTTCCTTCCTTGTTGCAGCGTCCAGCTCTCGCTGGATTCTTTCGTCGGCCACCGATCCGAGGAGCGTTTGAACCTCTTCAAAAGACCACGGCGTCATTTTACGAGCTGCCGTCGTGAGTCGGATAAAAACAAACATGATCTCTGCTGCAGCTGGAGATTTTACAGATGGAGAGTTGGTGCTGGTCGTCTGCGTCGCGTGGCGTAGAGTGACGACTCTCTCTGGACGATCAGCGCAAACCAACTGGAGAGCAGCAAATGGGGAGGAAACATTCTCGGAATTTGATAAAAAGTGAGTCTTTGGGTAAAGTGTGTTCCGGAGAGGGACGTTTCAGGTCAGAGGTCTGTCTGGTAACTGAGCGCAGACCAAAGCCAGGACGTGAGGTCAGTGGTTGAACAGCGCTGGGTGGAAGTTGTGACTGACAGCTTTGCCACTGGTGAAGGAAGCATGAGTTCTGCTCAGCATCAAAGGCTCTTTCCTGGTGAAGGGAAGAGCATCTGTCAGCGCGCCAGAACTCAGCTGCAGCCCAGTCATGAGGCGAGACACTGATCCAAAACACACCAGGAAATCCACGTCAGCGTCGCTTCGGGAAGACGGAGCAAAACGCCCGGGAACCTCAGGAACCCTTTCAGGCTCTGAACCGGAGCATCAAACGAGCAGTTTATACTCCAAACTCACTAACGTGAAGCGGCACTGCCGGGAAGAGATGGCCCAGAAGCTCCGGAGGCTGATCGATAAACTACACAAAGCAGCAGTTACTGCAGAGGAGCAGGTCAGCGTTTCAACTGGACATCAGCTGTACCACAGACTGAAGGGTTTTGGTCCTGATTGGGCTCCCTGAGGCCTTCCTGCGTGGAACTGTCGACGCTGTACTGAATGGAGGAGGCTACAGCCAAGTAGAAGCGGACATTTATGTAATAGACGTGTGATTACATATTAACAATACCTGTAATAACCATGTAAATACTGTATATAATATTAGTTACAGATGAATTACTAATGAATAACTCATGTTAAAACACAAATATCAATCTCAGTATTTATTAGTGTAATTACACAAGTGTATGTTGTTGTTACTGATTAATTACATGTAATTACACAATTCAAACACCATATTGTAATTACTAGTAATTAAGTATGTTATTACAGGCAATTGATTTTAAGATTTAAAATGGAGCTTGGTTCTGAGAATACATGTTGTTTTAGGAAATGGAGGATTTTAAGGTGGAGTGCAGTTTCACAAAAAAACATATTAAAGGTAGAATATTAAAATGGAGTATATTTTTACAGAAATAATATTAAACAAACATGTTTGTAATAGTGAGTAATGTTTATGTAACTGTTGAATTATTTGTTATTAGATTGAGTGTGGTGTCTATAAGGATAAATATTAGATTTTTAATTTGGAATATACTTTTATTATGGTATTATTTCATAAATGAGAGGGATTTAAGGTGGAAATGTTAAAAAATATTACCTAAAATGGAGGTTCTTAAGGTGAAAAATAGTTGAAGTATGAATAGTATGAAGATCTTTTATTAGAAGTAGGTTCTTAAGGTGGAATTTTGCTTTGGATAAAAGTGTCTGCCAAATGCATAAATGTAAATGTAAATGTAAATTTCTTTTCTGTGAAGGTCTTATCACACAAAAAGGACAGATTTAATGTGGAGTATAGACTTAAAATTATATTATTATACATAATAAAGATTTTTAAGAAGGAGCATACTTTTGGGAAGATGTTATATGTATGGGTGGATTTTAAGGTGGAGTGTACCTTAAGGAAGTTATTATTACAGGAAAGTGGGGGGTTTAAGGTGGAGTATAGTTTTATGAAAGTGTTACTACAGGAAACGGCCAATTTTACGGTGGAGTATTATTTTATGAAGGCGTTACTAAAGGAAAGGGGCTACTTTAAGGTGGAGTATAGTTTTATGAAGGCGTTACTACAGGAAAGGGACGATTTTAATGTGGAGTATAGGTTTATGAAGTGTTACTACAGGAAAGGGCTGATTTTAAGGTGGAGTAAAGTTTAATGAAAGTGTTACTACAGGAAAGGGCTGATTTTAAGGTGGAGTATAGTTTAATGAAAGTGTTACTACAGGAAAGGGCTGATTTTAAGGTGGAGTATAGGTTTATGAAAGTGTTAATACAGGAAAGGGCCGATTTTAAGGTGGAGTATAGTTTTATGAAAGTGTTACTACAGGAAAGGGCTGATTTTAAGGTGGAGTATAGTTTTATGAAAGTGTTACTAAAGGAAAGAGCTGATTTTAAGGTGGAGTATAGTTTTATGAAAGTGTTACTACAGGAAAGGGCTGATTTTAAGGTGGAGAATAGATTTATGAAAGTGTTACTACAGGAAAGGGCTAATTTTAAGGTGAAGTATAGTTTTATGAAATTGTTACTACAGGAAAGGGCTGATTTTAATGTGGAGTATAGATTTATGAAAGTGTTACTACAGGAAAGAGCTGATTTTAAGGTGGAGTATAGTTTTATGAAAGTGTTACTACAGGAAAGGGCTGATTTTAATGTGGAGTATAGATTTATGAAAGTGTTACTACAGGAAAGAGCTGATTTTAAGGTGGAGTATAGTTTTATGAAAGTGTTACTACAGGAAAGGGCTGATTTTAAGGTGGAGAATAGATTTATGAAAGTGTTACTACAGGAAAGGGCTGATTTTAAGGTGGAGAATAGATTTATGAAAGTGTTACTACAGGAAAGGGCTGATTTTAAGGTGGAGTATAGTTTTATGAAATTGTTACTACAGGAAAGGGCTGATTTTAATGTGGAGTATAGTTTTATGGAAGTGTTACTACAGGAAAGGGCTGATTTTAAAGGTGAAGTATAGTTTTATGAAAGTGTTACTACAGGAAAGGGCTGATTTTAAAGGTGAAGTATAGTTTTATGAAAGTGTTCCTACAGGAAAGAGCTGATTTTAAGGTGGAGTATAGTTTTATGAAAGTGTTCCTACAGGAAAGAGCTGATTTTAATGTGGAGTATAGTTTTATGGAAGTGTTACTACAGGAAAGGGCTGATTTTAATGTGGAGTATAGTTTTATGGAAGTGTTACTACAGGAAATGGCTGATTTTAATGTGGAGTATAGTTTTATGGAAGTGTTACTACAGGAAAGGGCTGATTTTAAAGGTGAAGTATAGTTTTATGAAAGTGTTACTACAGGAAAGGGCTGATTTTAAAGGTGAAGTATAGTTTTATGAAAGTGTTCCTACAGGAAAGAGCTGATTTTAAGGTGGAGTATAGTTTTATGAAAGTGTTCCTACAGGAAAGAGCTGATTTTAAGGTGGAGTATAGTTTTATGAAAGTGTTACTACAGGACACAGCTGATTTTAAGGTGGAGTATAGCTTTATGAAAGTGTTACTACAGGAAAGAGCTGATTTTAAGGTGGAGTATAGTTTTATGAAAGTGTTACTACAGGAAAGAGCTGATTTTAAGGTGGAGTATAGATTTATGAAAGTGTTCCTACAGGACACAGCTGATTTTAAGGTGGAGTATAGGTTTATGAAAGTGTTACTACAGGAAAGAGCTGATTTTAAGGTGGAGTATAGTTTTATGAAAGTGTTCCTACAGGAAAGAGCTGATTTTAAGGTGGAGTATAGTTTTATGAAAGTGTTACTACAGGACACAGCTGATTTTAAGGTGGAGTATAGGTTTATGAAAGTGTTACTACAGGAAAGGACTGATTTTAAGGTGGAGTATAGTTTTATGAAAGTGTTATTACAGGAAAGAGCTGATTTTAAGGTGGAGTATAGTTTTATTAAAGTGTTACTACAGGAAAGGACTGATTTCAAGGTGGAGTATAATTTTATTAAAGTGTTACTACAGGAAAGGACTGATTTTAAGGTGGCGTATAGTTTTATGAAAGTGTTATTACAGGAAAGAGCTGATTTTAAGGTGGAGTATAGTTTTATTAAAGTGTTACTACAGGAAAGGACTGATTTCAAGGTGGAGTATAATTTTATTAAAGTGTTACTACAGGAAAGAGCTGATTTTAAGGTGGAGTATAGTTTTATGAAAGTGTTATTACAGGAAAGAGCTGATTTTAAGGTGGAGTATAGTTTTATGAAAGTGTTATTACAGGAAAGAGCTGATTTTAAGGTGGAGTATAGTTTTATGAAAGTGTTATTACAGGAAAGAGCTGATTTTAAGGTGGAGAATAGATTTATGAAAGTGTTACTACAGGAAAGAGCTGATTTTAAGGTGGAGTATAGTTTTATGAAAGTGTTATTACAGGAAAGAGCTGATTTTAAGGTGGAGTATAGTTTTATTAAAGTGTTACTACAGGAAAGGACTGATTTCAAGGTGGAGTATAATTTTATTAAAGTGTTACTACAGGAAAGGACTGATTTTAAGGTGGCGTATAGTTTTATGAAAGTGTTACTACAGGAAAGAGCTGATTTTAAGGTGGAGTATAGTTTTATGAAAGTGTTATTACAGGAAAGAGCTGATTTTAAGGTGGAGTACAGCTCTGTAAAGCATGTACAACAGGTACATCCTCACCTGAACCAGTGGAGGCTAGCCATTTTTCCCTTAGGCAGGGTATGACTCTCACACTCCAAATAGCCTGAGGCTGCACTTCTGACAGACACACAGACACACCTCTCATCCTGCCTCTCTTTCTCTCTCTCTCATCGTCCGGCTCCAGTGCTCTGTGCCCTGTTGTTGACCTGCTTCCTTCTTTCTCCTTGAACTTCTCTCTGGGCTTTTTTCTGAGTGTAGCCCTGAAAACCTTCACCTCTCGTCCTCTCGCGGCTCTGACCGTCTTCCTGACCACTCTGTGCTTCCAGGATGAATGTAGATTCCTGTTCTCAAAATCCAGCTCTTCATATACATTACACGCAGTCAGAGTATGGTCCGAAACACTCTGTCATGGCTGCACTAAGGCGGTTATGATTACGCCTGTGTTATAACTGTGTTATTACCAATCACCAATTACCAATCGTAGGTTATTACCTATGATTGTGTTATCATGGTGACAACTGTGTTGTGGCTTTTAAGACTCTTATGACAGCTATAACACAGTTATAAGAGCTATAATGTGTTATAGATGTGTTATAGCAGGTTTATGATGCTATGATTGTGTTATCATGGTGACAACTGTCTTGTGGCTTTTAAGACTCTAATGACAGCTATACCACAGTTAAAAGAGCTGTAATTTGTTATAGATGTGTTATAGATGTGTTATAGCAGGTTCATGATGCTATGATTGTGTTATCATAGTGACAACTGTCTTGTGGCTTTTAAGACTCTTATGACAGCTATAACACAGTTATAAGAGCTATAATGTGTTATAGATGTGTTACAGAGGTTTAGACATTTATGACTGTATTAAGACACTGTTATAGATGTTATGACTCTCTTTTGACTGCTGTACCTATCTATCCTGTGTTATTATGATGATATGATTGTGTTATAACTGTGCTGTGATTGTGTTATAACTGTTGTCGCTGTTGTTGAGTGGATTTAGGCCTAGTTCCTGGATGAAGGAACGTTTCCTCTGTGACTCCACAGTCACATCTTAAGCTAATGAGCACGCTAGCATGTGCAGCTTAACATGAAGAGCAAGGCATTATGGGACGCCCCAGCAGCGACTAAGGGATTGCAGCCATCTCTCTGAACGTTACCCAGAGGAGATATACACACACACACACACACATGCTCACATACATAATTACACAAACATATATATTTTCACACACTCGTACACACAAATACACACACACTTTCCCCAGAGGCAGAAGTTTCACTGTGTTACACTAAGGTATCTGGGCCCTAGCGTGCGCTGTGGGGCTAATCTGCGAGTTCTCGTCCTCACATTAAAGCTAATTTATGGAGAGCTGGTGAAGCAGCGCTTTTAAACACAGCGTCAGACCAATATTCAAATGCACTCCTCACCTAAAGAAATGAAAAATGCTAATTAGGGCGAGCAGCTCCTGATGCTATGCTCTAACCAAGGCCAGGGACTTAGCTTTCACTGCTAGAGTGCATCCTCAAGGACCGAGCTAATGCTAATTCTCCTCTCTTTCTAAACCCGGACTGATGTGTACTGGGGAAACAGGTGCTATTTTTGATTTAACATTACTGTTATTATTATTTCACCTCAGTAAGTGTGGGAAATCCGCTGGGATTCATAGACACAGAGCTGCAGATGATTATCTGTGGATTCCACTGCTCTGGAAATGATTAGCATCACCTGTTGAAGTACTATATATTAGCTACATATATACACACTTAATGTATGCATATCCTGTGCTTTAAGGTTCTTTGTGAGTGCGAATGCATATGTGTGGGAGGTTATTGAAAATGTGTGTGTGTGTAGGAGGTATGTGTGTGTGTGTTTTACAGCACTGGCGGGGGTTCTGTGGTCCACACACCCTTCACATCCAATATCCACTCCACAAACAAAATGAATAACAAATATGAAAATATAGACATTGGGATGTCATTGTGTGCTCTCCTCAAGGGGTGCAATTACAATCTGCATATTCATATATGCAAACGCACACATGAATAATTTCCCTCACCACCTTCGCCTCTCTCCAAAGGTTACAGTCTGTTAATTAAAGCCCAACAATTAGTGGGAGGACTCTCCATTATTTATTATTTTTACCGCAGCGCTGCGTGGAGCAGTCATAATTAATATCACCGCTGGCCTCTTCCTCTCCGGCTTTATGACCTGCTAAAAACACGAGGCCAGCTCACCACCGGCCAGTGACTCCTCCTGCTCTTAACCCCCCCACTGGGGACCTGCCACAGGGAATCGACTCTCCACATGAATCTGCAGCTATGAATCAACTCTGCAATAGACTCTCCGTGCATCTATCCCCACAGACTTCAAGATGATGAATCACTCACCATGGATCCATGAAAGTGACTCACCTCTACAAATGACTCAATATAGATCTACAACAATGAATCAAGTGTGTTTATGACTCCCTACTTAGCTACACCACTGAATCAAATCAAATCAAGAACAAAAGAAATACCCTGTGTATATACATCATTTATTCAACTCTATAAATGACTCCCTGTGAATCTTCAACATTGAATCAATATTATGACTCTCAATGCATATACATAAGTGAATCCACCCTATAACTGACTCCATATGAATCTACACCAGTGAA
>NC_089806.1:43573085-43625585 GCF_029633855.1 Hoplias malabaricus | reverse complement strand
TGAAAGAATAAAGTTACGTTAAAACCAACGTTTCTTGTGAAAATCCCAATAAGTTTGATGTGTCACATGACCCTCTTCCCATTGAAAAAACAAAAGTTGGATCCAAAATGGCCGACTTCAAAATGGCCACCAAGGTCACCACCCATCCTTCTATCACCAACCATTCCCATTTTATTAAGGTGTATCCATATGATATAAATGACCCATCCTGTAGTATTGCTTTGTCAGATTATTGAGCATTTGATAGAGTTTTATACCTGGAGTTTTAGAAAAGTTTTATGAAATGGTGATGAACCACCAGCATACACCATGTCTCTCTCTCTCTCTGTCTCTCTCTCCCTCTCTGCCATGCTTACCTCCTCATATTTAAAATATCAGACAAAGTGCTGTGATGTCACAAGGCATCAGTGTCACAGGCAGAGAGAGAGAGAGAGAGAGAGAGAGAGAGAGAGAGAGAGAGAGAGAGACAGAGAGAGAGAGAGAGAGAGAGACAGAGAGAGAGAGAGAGAGAGACAGAGAGAGAGTGAGAGACAGAGACAGAGTGAGAGAGAGAGAGAGAGAGAGAGACATCATCACTCTTAGACCTTCTTGATTCAACCTCGTTTTCACATCTAGTTACAAGGCTTCACTCTTGATGTTGGAACATTGCAGTGAGGATTGCTGTGGTTTGATGGCACTCAGCCTCATGAACGTCAGGTTGTGATGTCTCCCATGCAGCTCCAGCTCGTCCCAGTGAGAGCACACTCCAACAGCTTTGAATGGGATGCTTACAGAGGTTCTGTAAAATCTGTCCAACATGACAACAGTTGCTATGAAAGAAGATGTTTGTGGGCGGAGCTTCAAAAGCAGAAATGAGTAACAGTATTACACCTGAGGGAAAGGGTTGTGAATAGTATCCCTTCACTGATGAGCTTCTTAAAGTTAGTGCTCACTCTCTTTCTTCTCTCTCTTTCTCTCTGTTTCTCTCTCTCTCTCTCTCTCTCTCTCCTTTCTTCCCCTCTTCTGCCTCCATTCTCCATCCAGTGGTTGAATGCAGGATGCGTGTTGGTTTGAGGCTGAACATGATCTGCAGGCCTCAGGAGAGAGGGAGGAGAGGAAGAGAGAGAGAGAGAGAGAGAGAGAGAGAGAGAGAGAGAGAGAGAGAGAGAGAGAGAGAGAGAGAGAGAGAGAGAGAGAGCACTCAGTGTGTGTCTGGGGGGAACACGGTGCCCTGAGCAAGACAAACAGGAACTTCACTCAGCATCCAGCACCCAACTGCACAATCAACCTGACACATACACACACATACACACACACACACTGCACAATCAACCTGACACATACACACACATACACACACACACACACACACACACACTGCACAATCAACCTGACACATACACACACACACACACACACTGCACAATCAACCTGACACATACACACACATACACACACACACACACACGCTGCACAATCAACCTGACACATACACACACATACACACACACACACACACAACACTGCACAATCAACCTGACACATACACACACATACACACACACACACACACACACACACTGCACAATCAACCTGACACATACACACACATACACACACACACACACACACTGCACAATCAACCTGACACATACACACACATACACACACACACACTGCACAATCAACCTGACACATACACACACATACACACACACACACACACACACTGCACAATCAACCTGACACATACACACACATACACATACACACACACACACACACACACACACACTGCACAATCAACCTGACACATACACACACATACACACACACACACTGCACAATCGGCCTCAAACACAGTACCAAGTTGAAGTCATTTCAATGTGTGTGTGTGTGTGAGAACTGGTTATGGTTCCTAACATGAGATGCATTCATGGTATACACACACACACACACTGGGTGAGTGTGTGAGTGAGTGACTGGGTGAGTGTGTAAAACTGACCACAGGTGTGTGTTTGTGAATAGGAGAGTGTGTGTGTGTGTGTGTGTGAGGAGTGAATGTGCGAGTGTGTGAGTGAATTGGTGAGTGTGTGTGTGAATGGATTAGTGTGTGTGTGTGAATGGATGAGTGTGTGAGTGAATGTGCAAGTGTGTGAGTGAATGGGTGAGTGTGTGTTTGTGAATGGATGAGTGTGTGAGTGAGTGTGTGTGTGTGAATGGATGAGTGTGTGTGTGTGAGTGAATGGATGAGTGTGTGTGTGTGTGTGTAAGTGAATGGATGAGTGTGTGTGTGTGTGAATGGATGAGTGAGTGTGTGTGAATGGATGAGTGAGTGTGTGTGTGAATGGATGAGTGAGTGTGTGTGTGAATGGATGAGTGTGTGTGTGTGTGTGTGAATGGATGAGTGTGTGTGTGAGTGAATGGATGAGTGTGTGAGTGAGTGTATGGATGAGTGTGTGAGTGAGTGTGTGTGTGTGAATGGATGAGTGAGTGTGTGTGTGAATGGATGAGTGTGTGTGAATGGATGAGTGTGTGTGTGTGTGAATGGATGAGTGTGTGTGTGAGTGAATGGATGAGTGTGTGAGTGAGTGTGTGTGTGTGAATGGATGAGTGTATGTGTGTGAATGGATGAGTGTGTGAGTGAATGTGCAAGTGTGTGAATGAATGTGCAAGTGTGTGTTTGTGAATGGATGAGTGAATGTGTGAGTTTGAATGGATGAGTGAGTGTGTGTGTGAATGGATGAGTGTGTGTGAGGTAATGGATGAGTGTGTGTGTGAGTGAATGGATGAGTGTGTGTGTGAGTGAATGGATGAGTGTGTGTGTGAGTGAATGTGTGAGTGAGTGTGTGTGTGTGAATGGATGAGTGTGTGTGTGTGTGTGAATGGATGAGTGTGTGTGTGAGTGAATGGATGAGTGTGTGTGTGAGTGAATGGATGAGTGTGTAAGTGAATGTGTGAGTGAGTGTGTGTGTGTGTGTGAATGGATGAGGGTGTGTGTGTGTGTGTGAGTGAATGGATGAGTGTGTAAGTGAATGTGTGAGTATGTGTTTGCATGCATGAATTGCATTTATTGTCACATACACAGTTATACAAGTACAACTTGCACCAAAATTACATTTTGTCTGTCCACTCACCCAAACAGGGGCTGTGTGTGCGCAACAGACGTGACTGCAGCGGGTAGATAAAGATGGGTGAGTGGGTGAGTGAATGTGTGAGTGACTGGGTGAGTGTATGAAACTGTCCACAGGTGTAATTGTGTGTGTGTGAGTGGATGAGTGTGTGTCTGAGTGGATGAGTGTGTGAGTGAATGGGTGAAGAAGATGAATGTATAAAAAGAAAAACTCAAATCAAGATCCAAGGTGTTGCTCATTCAGAGACTGTACACACAGGGGTGTGGTATACATACAAACATATATACACTGGATACACAGTACACACACACACACACATTATCTCTGTACTTCAAACACCCACAGCTGCCATACACACACGGACCCTCACACACAGCACTGCAGAAGTGCTTCCCAGTTCCAAACCCACACACACACACACACACACACATATCCATAGATATTCTGGCTCAACCTCACACACACACACACACAAATTCAAGTATTATTACATGCAGACTTTCTGGCCACATACACCACACACTGGCTTCAAAAACAGCCCTCAGAACCTCCAAAAGTACTTTGATGTGAGAGAGAAAGAGGGGTGCTCTGTGTGTGTGTGTGTGTGTGGGGTGAGGATTTGGGTGCAGAGTGGGTGCAAGGTGGGGGTGTCTGAGGGCTGTGTGTGTGGGGAGGGGCGTCTGTGGGGAGTGTGTGTGTGTGTGTGTGTGTGTGTGTGTGTGTGTGTGTGTGTGTGTGTGTATGGGCTGTAGAATGGTGTCAGCTGCGCAGGCAGCAGAAAGCCGACATCTTAATAAAACAGCCTCGGGCAAAAGCCCATTAAAGACTTCACAAGCCAGCCTCCCCTCTGCCAGGTACACACACACACACACACACACACATTCTCTACACAATACATCTGTCTGTCTTTGTGTGTGTGTGTGTGTGTGTGTGTGTGTGGTTGCGTTTGGGCTGGGTTATAGACCTCATTGTAACCTCAGTAGCTTTGGAGCCAGAATACCAACAAGGAAAGTGTGTTCTACTTATCTGTGTGTGTGTGTCTGTGTGTGTGTGTGTGTGTGTTCTATACCGAATACACCTGTACCGGGGGGCTGGCATTAGTCTACCGTGCCCCCTGTTCTCGCCTGTAAGTCTATATATTCACTTTCAGATTTTCTTTTGAACTAGCAAGGAGAACTGGGTTCTAGATAAATACAGGTTCTTCTGCTTCTCCAGAAAGAACACAGAGCTAATGTTCGAGGAGTAGACGAGGTCTGTTCGAGTGCCAGGTGAGCACATGAATGACAGCACCATCTATAACAGCTGCTAATATTTCTCATAGGAGCAAGTTCTGCACCGACTGGAACCCTCAGAACCAGAGCCAGAGCCCTTGCACTCGGGTGGTCCTTTTCCACCAACAATGATCCAGTTCCGTTTCTGTTTTTTGGAGCTATTCACTGTGTTTCCACCAATATAAATCGGTTTCTGAACCACTAAACTCATTCCCAGCTGGAACTAAATAATAGCCTGCTCTTTAGAGTGAACCGTGACAGTGTTCGCGGGCGAGTCGAGATAGCGAAGCTCCAGAAAGAGCTCAGAGCCTCAAATAAAGCATTATGATGCAGTGGATCTGGATGTGTCCTTTACAGAGTGTTATATCATCCTTAATTGTGTTCTGGGTACAAACCACGGAACCAAACGGGTCTTTGGAGGTTCTCCTTCTGAAACGGGGAAATGGGGAATGACCCGTATCTGATTTCTGATTCAGAAAGAAAAATAAAACACATAAGGAAATAAAAACAGTAAAATGCTCAGTTTCTCTGTGTTTCTGGGGCTGTGTTCAGAAACCGGAACAGAACCGGTTCAAGGACCAGAAAAGGACTATGGGAGTGTGGGCTGGTTCCTCCTCTCCCTTCATCACAGTGTTGCACAGTGCTGGCCTGCACAGGCCTCTATGGACTGCTGTGACAGATGTAGGCAGTTTGCGCTCCCCTCCGGCACATTGGGCTGTCCCGTGGTGTTTACACGGAAAATCCAGAATCTGTGATTGAGAATTACAGCCTCAATTTTTCTCATAATTTCTCAGTCACAGCTCCAACAAGAACATACCGCTCACACATCCATGTGAGTAGAGAGAGAGAGAGAGACACAGAGAGAAAGAGAGAGAAAGAGAAACAGAGAGAGAGAGAGAGAAACAGAGAGAGTGAAACAGAGAGAGAGAAAGAGAAACAGAGAGAGTGAAACAGAAAGAGAAACGAAGAGAGAGAGAGAGAAAGAGAAACAGAGAGAGAAACAGAGAGAGCGATAGAGAGAGAAACAGAGTGAGAGAGAAACAGAGTGAGAGTGACAGAGAGAGAGCGAGAGAGAGAGAGAGAGACAGAGAGAGACAGAGAGAGAGAGAGAGAGACAGAGAGAGAGAGAGAGAAAGAAGTACTAAAAGCGACGGAGACAGAAGTTAAAGCTTTGTCTGCCCGGGCGCGCGCGCGACTGTGTAAACTATTGTTTTGACAGCGTGTCAGTGCCGAGCGCGCGGCCGAGCGGGGCGCTCGTGCGATCTTTAGCGAGACCCTAAGGCTATTGTCATAAAACTCAGCAGCGCTAACAGCTAACGCTAATTCAGCTGTCAGCCGCCTGATAGAATAGCGCACACATGCCATTTTAACTGAAGCAGCTAATAGGCGCGTTTATAGGTCTCTACTGCAGCTACAGTCAGCTCAGCGTGTGTGTGTGTGTGTGTGTGTGTGTGTGTGTGTGTGAGAGAGAGAGAGAGAGAGAGAGAGAGAGAGACGGAAAGATAACTCCGTTTTGTCATCCCCTTACATATTGCTTTAGTAATGTGCCGATTTAAAGGGGCAACTGATAAGACCATTAACAGATCTGCTGGTACTGGTGAAAACTCTGTGTGTGTGTGTGTGTGTGTGTGTGTGTGTGTGAGAGAGAGTGTGTCAGGTTTCACTACTCACATTGTGGCGACCAAATTCTGTGCACACACTCACATTGTGACATTGTGGGGACCTGTCTTCATGGTCCCCACAAAAAAATAGAAAGTTCAGGTTTAGGATTAAGATTAAGATCACACTGTGGGGACTTAACACATTGTAAGGTGGAGATATGATTTAGAGTTTGAGTTTAATCTTTAGTTTAGTGTTTAGTTGGTGTTAGGCTGGGGGTAGTTTAAGTCCTCCACGAGGTGAAAGTAAACCAACTTAATGTCCCCACAATGCACATAAACAAACTGGTGCGAGTGAGATAAACATAATGAGCATTGTGCTACGTTCTTAGCGATACCAGATGATAGCAGCACATTATGCATTGTTTTAAACAGTTAAACACCATGAGACACTTCCACAAGTGGGACAGTGTACTGTTTGTACGTCTGAATTAATGACACACAAATGGATAGTAGCGTTAATTAACTGTATGACACTTCTGCTTTACAGTGCTGATATGCGGGCAGCCATCTTGGACTCTGAACTGATGTTCTGGTGAAGTTCCCTCAAATTTTGGAGTAGAAAATCTGACTTATGAGGTTGTTTCAGTTTAAATTTCATACTTACAATTGTACTGTTTTTGTGTGTCACAAAACTAGCAATCAGTGTATCTCTGTGATTTTAGTCCCTTCTTAATACACCACTGCAGACATATTCATGCCTAGCCCATTTAGCCTAGCTCCAGCATGTATACATGTCTCAGTAGTTTGTGTGCTAACAACATAGACACTTCTTACCAACATTAAATTACTTTATATTTATTTAATATGTGTGTTTTTTTAATCAGTGTTTTAAAAAAATTCTGTAGATCCTGATTATTAGCATGCTAACTACCTAGCTAAAGAACTAAATATTTTAGCTTGCCTTTATCTGTAACAGGCCTCTGGTTGAGCATTATTACCCGAGAAATATTAGCAGTAATCTTAGGATTAGCTTGATGTGGGAAAACCTGGTCATGTGATTAATAACAGTGTTACTTTGTAGTCTCATTCGACTCTGTCTCATTATTCATTTCACTGGCACTGCACTGTCACACACTCTGTTTAAGACATGGAGAAATAGCTACACACACACACACTAGCGCGCGCGCTCTTTGGCTGGGGTTATCAGGCAAAGCGCATTAGTGTAAATGAACCTTAAACAAATCCCCCCACTGTATGAGGTTAATTTAAGCCGGATAAGCTGTGTTTTAACAGGATAATCCAGTCATGACTCTGATGTTAAACCTCTCCACACTTGAAAAAGGCAGTGCTGCTGTCTGCTCCTCCGCGCGATTAGCCTAGCGCTCCTTGGCCTGTATACGATTAGCCCACTGTCCATGTCAGCCACCCACACACACACACACTCACATTGCCACTGACCCTGTAATAAAGATATTATCCTCCAAACTCCCTCACACAGCCGATTAAAGCCTGACTCTGGCTTTTAGCTACAAAACTAGCATGACATGAGGTTTTGAGGTTTTTAAAGCGATGTGAGGGAGTTACGCTAGCACGTAGCATGTTAATCTTGTTGAAAGTGTCTGAGCAGATACTGCTTCGTTGTTTCTGTGGGGGAATCTATTTTAGTTCTTGCCTTCTTTGATGAGACTGAAGTAAAAATACGCTTCAATAAAAAGAATCATTTAGCACTGCAAACTAAAACTAGTACTATATTATTATTAATACTAACTATCTTTATGGTATTACTAATACTTTTATTAGTATCACTGCTGTGTTACTACTACCTCCACCAATAGTTCCACAGCTATAAATCCATTTACTACTACAACAAATACTAATAATATTCCTATTAAATTTACTACTCAAAATAATAATAATAATAATAATAATAATAATAATATGCTATTTCTACTATTAACAATTCTAATAGTAATATTATTAGTATCATTTTTATTTTAATATTACTTCAAAAATACCACTTATGTATTAAAATAGTAATAGTAAATAATGCTTCTTTTATTATTAATACTTCTAATAATAATAATACTAATACTGATAAGGCAGCCATCTTTGACTCTGAACTGATGTTCTGGTGAAGTGCCCTCAAATTTTGGAGTAGAAAATCTGACTTATGAGGTTGTTTCAGTTTAAATTTCCTACTTACAATTGTACTGTTTTTGTGTGTCACAAAACTAGCAATCAGTGTATCTCAGTGATTTTAGTCCCTTCTGAATACACCACTGCAGACATATTCATGCCTAGTATATAATAATAATACTAATACTGATAATGATAACAACAAAAACACTAATAATAGTCTTTCTAATAGTTCTGCTCTTATTGTTTTCATTACTATTAAATGTTCACAACATTTCTAGCGTGTGTGTGTGTGTGTGTGAGTGTGGTGGTTTTGGTGGGTGCCTGGTGTACATCGCCAAAGCTGTGAGTCAAACCCTAGTCGGGTATTTATCCACTACACCACAGCACACTGATAATGTCGCTTAGAAATTAGCAAGAACCCTTCAGCCCATTCTTCTCAGTGGGATGAGTGGGTTTGTGAGAGTTAAGAGACCGAGAGAGAGTTACACAGAGCTACGGTCAAGTCTGAGTGGCTGTAGATCGCATAGGTCCAGCCAAACGCACACTGTACTGAGATACGAGGAGCAGCAGTAAAGCTGCACATCGATGTTAAACCTTAAGCCTTCAGCTCGGACTCACACACCACCACACCATTCACACCGAGGGCACGGGATACACACACCCTCCTCTGTCCCCTCACTGACCACAGCTCATTAAAACACCAACACACCTGGGGAAATAAGACAGAACAAGGGCCGAGAATAAGGAAATACGCCTGACTTTAAAGACATCTCAGCTTTTCTTTATTTTAAAACTGTGATTTAAAAACTTTGCTCTCGTACCCAACACCAGCCTAATGTTTTTATTCCATAACGTCGCTGACTTTTAATTTACTCATTCCTTTGAACACCGCAGCTGTCTTTCACATGAACCAGTAAAAATGCTCCAAGATGAATTTATAAAATTACATTAAGAGTTAAGAAGGGTTTTCCATCTCCTGTAAAGCTACTATTTTGGAGAGTACAGGTTTTCCTTCGGACAGAGATGATATTCAGGTTTATATTTACACTGTGATCACACAGTCTTCAGAAAATGGCCTTTTTTGTTTGTTTCTTTGTTTGTGTTTATTTTATTTTATTTTTTACATTTTCCCAACATTTTTAGATCATTTCTATTGGCGCTTTTATTATGAAATTGTCATTAAAAGTAACACAAATGAGTATATATTTTTAGGTTTGTCAATATTCAAAATATATATTTATAACTACTGCTATACTTTTTTAGATTGCTATAATTATTTATTGTTATTATCACAAACACACGTTTTACTGCATTAGTGACACATTTAAAAATCATGGGGTAGAATACTGTCACGGCAAGTCGTGACTTCAATTAGGTTCTTTAGGAAACACATCTCATTTTTGAGATAAATGTCACACACACACACACACTCAGGGTGGGCTGTATTTCTCTAATGATTTACCCACTCGGTCCTGTATTCTCTGCAGGTCCAGGTCTGTCTCTGAGTCGCCTGAGCTGTTTTCTGTCCGTCCTCCAGCTCGGAAAATCCACTCCCGGAACTCCGCCATCAAAAACCGCTCAGATTTCCGTGACAACAGCGCCATCTCCCGGAGAGCAGGGGAACAGCGCCTCGTGGACTGGGCCTGTTCCTGAGGGTCGGTGCGATTCGATATGTGATATTATCAGTTCGAGACATGGCCAGATTTATTCATTAAATACTAAGATGTTAGACAATAATATATTAATGAAGATATTTAGTAATTTAGATAGATTTTTTTGCAGGAAAAAAAAAACGTTGATGAACTGTGTGTAAAATCAAAAGCAGTTGCTCTGTCAGATTACACTTCTCGTTAAGTCTGATAATATACAGGGATATGGCTGATGATAAACATGGGGTAAAATATTAGAGGAATTAGCATTTACTTGAATTTAATTAGAATTTAACATTTTTAAAAATAGCCTCTCCTTTTTTAAAAAGTCTTTAATCACATAAACTCATCTGAATTAAAATGAAGAAATGCATGTGCACACGCCTACAGCTCCATTTATTTTCTTAATTTCCCGTCATCTTTGGTCGGTATACTAAGCGGTCGGTTGCTAAGCTACAAACTTTCCACCTTAAGAGTCCACCTTAAATAAAGCAAGTAAACCCTTCAAATCTGCTGTGAAACGTGACATAGACTGCGATTTAATCGCCTTAAAAAACTAACAATTTAAGTGAACAGGGCCTGTATTGTGTCTTTCTTTAGTTTTATTTCATAAACATAGATTAGCTGCTACCGTTAGCACAATAAACGTTAGCCGCTGCTGGGCTATCTGTCTCCATAGCAACACTGGACAACAATCAGAGGGCTAATAATAGCAGGGTGTTTTTGCTAATCAATATTTAACAGAGTTTACGCAGATATTTAAACATGAATTAATGTTTTTTAAAGTTTAGGGTTTAAACTGATTGTAATCCACAACAGCACTGAGTACAAACCGCTATTTTAAGGTGAAGTTTTATTCTTTTAATGTCAACTCCCTGCACACAAACAGTTTAATGAACACAGTGGGATCTGTTTGGTCTCAGTGCAATGTTTGGTGAAGCTTTTATTTTAAAAAACAACATAAAAATAAAGCTATGCTCCTATAAATATTTCAAAAGCTACCAGTGAACATTATTTGATATTTGTCAATATTTTGGTGGTTTCTGTGATGTTTTATATATTTTTTAAAAATACACATTTAATAGCTTAGATTTATTTAGTGTTCTCTGTGTCCCTGGTGTGCGCTAAACACTAGCATCGGTGCAGTGTGTGTCTCACGGCGCTCTAAAGTAGATAATTCCAGAGAAGTCTAAACGTACAGCGCAGTGCAGTTAATAAAACCATGACCTGAGTGCAGTCTGAGGCCATGATTTCTTCAATATTAATGCATCACAGTGCAGTGTATGAAGTTGTGGTTTCACAGTTTAAATGCTATTAAACAATAATGTAGATATTATTATGGCATGATATATAGGTTGTGGATATGGTGGGGGTGTTGTTAATATTGTTTTGATATAATACAATATCACTACAGTGTCACTCCTTTCAATAAAATAAAGAATTATGTTTGTAACATTTATATTAATTAAATGATATGATTAATAACTATTAATCTATTTCTATACGAATCATTACCTAAATAAATAATGGTATAACCCAGTAACTATATAAGCCAATAATATTAATACATTTCTGACCATAAACACATGCATTTACATAGAGTTAATACATTTGTCACTGATTGGTTGAACTTTACACATAAAATAAATGGGGCTTTTTTTTCTGAGCTGGTTCTGACTGATTTAATTATTACATTTAATATTTATTAATAATGAGTGAGAGTTAAGAGGTACAGGCCTGTCTTCTCCAGGATGTGAGTTTGAAGCCGCATCGGTCCGAGGAGGAGCGCAAACACAGAGCACTTTTTATATTTCATTTAAAGACTGAAGAGTTGCATGGCCTTCTTTGAAAAAGGGGAACGAACTCACAGCAGTGAACTTATTAAAACTGATCCTTGGTCAGATTAATATCCATTCATTGATTGATGTGTTAATAATTTCAGTTGAGTTTGGGGTTTTTGTGAACGGTTCAGGGTTAAATCTAGAATCGAAAACGGATGGTGTTTTTAACGGAGGGTTCACAGCAGCTTTAATACAATCATTTATAGGAAAATATATTGTTTATGTGTTTATTAGATTATTATTATTATTGTTGTTGTTGTTGTCACAAAGTAAACAGAAATTAATTTAGCCACTGATCATTTATCTCAGAAATGATTGTTTATTGAGATGATAGAAATGAAGTGTGTGTGTGTGTGTGTGTGTGTGTGTGTGTGTGTGTGTGTGTGTGTGTGTGTGACAGTGTTCCCCAGTCAGTAACTTAGTCCAGGACTTTAGACAAAAATAAATATAAGTGTAAACTAATATCTACTTCATAATTCTCCTAATGTTCACTGTTTGTTTTCTCTGCTTCTGATGTGTACCTTTCGAATCAGAGCAAACTGTACTTTTAACTGGTTATATTTCTGTTTATTTATTCATCACATGAAATACACACACTGCGTTTACACAACATTTACACGTTATTAACACAACAGTGACGTCCTTTTAGCGACATTGTGTCTGATATGGAACGATGGATTTAAAGATAGATAGATAGATAGATAGATAGATAGATAGATAGATATCACTGTGGTTTCTACGGCAACAAGGTTCTTATTGTCTGCTGTATTTATAACCGATGAACTTTAGTCTTTGTACAATGTGTGTTTATGGAGGGATCGTTATGAGGGCTTGAATACATCCCAGCTGTGTGTGTGTGTGTGTGTGTGTGTGTGTGTGTGTATCCACATGTGGGTTTATCTCTGGGGTTTTTGCTGGTAGTTTGGTATGTATTATGTACTCTATGCATGCGTACTAGTGTGTGTGTGTGTGTGTGTGTGTGTGTGCTGAGTTTGGGTCTAATGTGATTGAATCTCTGGAGACTGATGAGTGGTGTCAGAAATGTCAGACTCCAACACAACCCTCGCTCCCTTCCCTCACGCTCTCTCTCTCTCAGACGAAAGAGAAGGAGGGAGAGAGAGAGAAAGAGAGAGAGAGAGAGAGAGAGAGAGAGAGAGAGAGAGCTGTTTCCCCCTGCAGCCCCTCACACGTTAAAAGCTGTTAAATTTACTAAAACTTCTCTCCAAACGCAGCTCAGCCAACGCAGACTCGGCTCGGCGCAGACGGCGCTGTTTCTGTTTCCCTTTTGTTGAAAAAAACAACAACAACAACAACAACAAAAAAACAAAAACAAAAATCCCTCTTCGTTCAGATTGGGAACTGCTTCACTTTCTGTGAGTCGCGGCTTTATTAGATAAGGAGCAGTGGGTTCTATAAAAAACACCACCTTAAAAACGGGAGAGAGAGAGAGACAGAGAGAGACAGAGATAGAGAGAGAGAGAGAGAAGAAGGGACAGAAACAGAAGGAGAGAAAGAGAGAGACAGTGAGAGAAATAGAGAAAGAGAGAGAGAAGGAGAGACAGAGAGAGAGAAGGAGGTAGAGAGACAGAAGGAGAGAGAGACAGAGAGAGAGAGAAGGAGGGAGAAGGAGAGAGAGAGAGAAAGAGGGAGGGAGGAGAGAGAGAGAGAGAGAGAGAGAGAAGAAGGAACAGAAACAGGAGAGAAAGAGAGAGAGTGAGAGAAATAGAGAGTGAGACAGAGAGAGAGAGAAGGAGAGACAGAGAGAGAGAAGGAGGAAGAGAGACAGAAGGAGAGAGAGACAGAGAGAGAGAAGGATGGAGAAGGTGAGGAAGAGAGAGAGAGAGTGAGAAGGAGAGAGAGAGAGAGAGAGAGAGAGAGAGAGAGAGAAAGAGACAGAAGGAGGGAGAGAGACAGAGAGAGAAAGAGAAGGAGGGAGAGAGAGAGAGAGAGAGAGAGAGAGAGAGAGAGAGAGGAGGTGACTCCACGGGTCTGACCCAACCAGAGAACCACTGTGTGTGTGTGTAGCTCAGAGACTAATTAAATTGGCAGAAGGCAGAGTGTGTGTTGTGCAGGGAAGCCATCGCAGAACCAGGGCCGAGGTAATGATGGAAAAAAGGATTTACTCTTTTTCTCTCTCTCTCTCTCTCTCTCTTTCAGTGCATGTATGTGTGTGTGTGTGTGTGTGTGTGTGTGTTTCTGTCTGTCTCTCTCTGTCACTGCATTGTCTCTCTGCTTTTCTGTGTGAGACTAACACACCTCTTTCTCAGCTGTAACACCGCAGCACACACACACACACACACACATTATAATAATTACTATTTTAAACCCTGTGTCCACTCTCTGTCCACTCTGTGAGACACTCCTCCCTCGTTGGTTCACCTTGTAGATGTAGAGTCAGAGACAGTAGCTCATCTGTCGCTGCACAGTGTGTGTCGCTCGTCCTCTAGTCCTTCATCAGTGACACAGGACGCTGTCGGCTGGATGTTTTTGGTCGGTGGACTGTTCTCAGTCCAGACACTGAGGGGTTTAAAAACTCCAGCAGCACTGCTGTGTCTGATCCACTCTACACCAGCACAACACACACTAACACACCACCACCACGTCAGTGTCACTGTGACAAAAAGGTAGTTGTAATGTTTTGGCTGATTGGTGTTTATATATTTCCTGTGGAGTTCTCCATTCATTGCTAATAGTATTCAGCAAAGTGTTGTACACTGTCTCCTCTGTCAGACCCCGTGTGTGTGTGTGTGTGTGTGTGTGTGTGTGTGTGTACGCAGGGGTCTGGTTGATGTGCGCCTGCTGGTGTTAGTTCACACAGACAGTTAGTGCTTTGTGTTTGCTGGCAGAGTGACACCACAGCGAGCCGAGTGCCTGGGGGATAAATGCCCTAAAGGTGTAGAGTAAGTATTAAACCCCCTCCAACACCCCCCACCTTAACATTTACACACACTAAACACGGGCCCCCTGCTGCTAAATGGCCGTTTTGCCGCCGACCTCCGTCAAATCCTCGTGTTTTTAACCAGTCAGCGTAATGTTCGCCTCTGAAACAGCTGCAGGCCACAGACACAGACACATCACGTCCCGCCCCTCGCAGAAAACCTGGGCTACGCTCCACTGACGTACTGTTAATGTTCTTATTACTGACTCTTTACATCCTGCACGTCTAATGAGATCACAGCGCAGACATTCCTCACACTTCACCGTCAGCTCGGGGTTGGATTGGTGGTGGTTTTACAGTCACTATAACCCCTGTCCACTGGTGGCACTGTTTCACTACATCCCCTCACACTCTACGTTATGAAACAGAAGAAGAGTCACAGAAACAGTGTTGTAAACTGTTGAGAGAGAACACTGCAGGAGAAAGCTTAGGGATGTGGTGCTTTTCCACTGTATGGTAATGACTCTACTGGAATGTACTGGACTTTACTCTCTGATTGGTTCCTGGTTGGTTTCCCACTCCCACAGCTCCCCCCTGAAATGTACCTGGTGTCGTCTCTAACCCCCGTCTCTAAGGGGAACAGTGGTCTTTGGAAACCACAACAACGGCGTCGGTAACGTTAAGCGGTGTTTACTCATGGTGTATCGGCGTGTTGTTGTTGTTTGGGACTGAACACAGCTCCGTCATCAGTTCAGACAGATCAGTAGAGTTTGTTCCTTCCTTGTTGCAGCGTCCAGCTCTCGCTGGATTCTTTCGTCGGCCACCGATCCGAGGAGCGTTCGAACCTCTTCAAAAGACCACGGCGTCATTTTACGAGCTGCCGTCGTGAGTCGGATAAAAACGAACGTGATCTCTGCTGCAGCTGGAGATTTTACAGATGGAGAGTTGGTGCTGGTCGTCTGCGTCGCGTGGCGTAGAGTGACGACTCTCTCTGGACGATCAGCGCTCTGCAAGGTTTACACGCCACGGTTTAGTCCCTACTCGACTCGCTCTGAACCACGAGAGAACAGCCACTGAACAAGAACCCGCTTCCAGAACCAGGACCCGATTCACCTGGGGGAGGAGGGGAAGTTCAGGAGAGTTACGGTCAGGAACTCTATTCTCATTCAGACTGAGGGACACTGTTGATTTGAACCCGAACAGAGTCAGATCACACAGACACATGCCGCTGCGTTAATTGGGCGTCCTGTTAGAGTCGTATTGTGCACGGGAAGGAATTAAGGCTGGTCGGAGAGAGAGGGTTTGAATAGTAAAGCCATTCACATTTTCCCAGACTCCATTTCTGAGGTTCATTGTGCCTTATTTTATCCCAGAAAAGCTGAGGTCTTGAATAAAACATTGTGAATAATGTGAAAGGAAAAGGTCAAAGTTAGAAGAAGTTTGAAAGGTTTGAGAATGGACAGGAACGGCAGAACCGTGTTCCAGAGTTCCTGTAAAATCACAGAGAGCGTTTCAAGTGGTTAATACTTCTAATCTGTGCTGTTAAATATAAAGGATCCTCACTGGACTCCATGAAAGGTTCCTCTATGGCATTGCTCCTGAAGAACCTCACAGTTAAAGGCTTTTTAAATCTGAACAAATGGGTTTCTTTAAAGAACCAGTGAGCTGTTTTTAAAGGATCCAGAAGTGGTTCTTCAGTGCCGTCTGAACCACAGATTCACTTTAAAGCAACACTCTGTAAGATTTTGTATATTTGCCCCTGGGCTCCCCCTACAGTTTCACTTTAATTCACTTTAACAGCACTTTCCTAAAATCAAGAGGCAGAGAATGTGAAGGTCGGTTTCCTACCCTCCTCCAAAAGTTACATAGTGCTGTCTCTACAGTGCTGAGCTTGGAGTAGCAACAACAGATGCTCTATTCTCCCTATAACAGCTTAGTGGAGCATCACAATGATTTTGAACTGACAGACAGTCACTCGGAGGAAACCCACACAGCCACAGAGAGAACACACCACACTCCTCACAGACAGTCACTCGGAGGAAACCCACGCAGCCACAGAGAGAACACACCACACTCCTCACAGACAGTCACCCGGAGGAAACCCACACAGACACAGGGAGAACATACCACACTCCTCACAGACAGTCACCCGGAGCGGGAATCGAACCCACAACCTCCAGGCCCCTGGAGCTGTGTGACTGCGACACTACCTGCTATGCCACCATGCCGCATGGGGAGGAGGATGTTTTTGTATATTTCTGAGGACCAGATCCCCTCAGAAGGATAGGAGTGTCTCATATTTTGTTACATTGTTGGACTTTTAACTGGTCCTCACGACTTCTCATGCTTTTTTTTACACAAACCAGTGGCTCAAAGTGAAAAGATCAAAGAGGGAAATGGTTCATCTTTGGTTTCTGAGGTTCAGGTCTGACTTAAGTGACGTGTTAATTAGCTACAGTCATAAATCTGGGATACATCACTGTGAGGATGAAGACGTGTTAAGCTTCGGATTCGGATGTTGGTGCAGGTAAAGGTTAAGATCTGGGTTAGGATTAGTGTTTAGGTTAGTGCTGTAGTGTTTGAGTTAGTGCTGTAGTGTTTGGGTTAGTGCTGTAGTATTTAGGTTAGTGCTGTAGTGTTTAGGTTAGTGCTGTAGTGTTTGGGTTAGTGCTGTAGTGTTTGGGTTAGTTCTGTAGTGTTTGGGTTAGTGCTGTAGTGTTTAGGTTAGTTCTGTAGTGTTTGGCTTAGTGCTGTAGTGTTTGAGTTAGTGCTGTAGTGTTTGGGTTAGTTCTGTAGTGTTTGGGTTAGTGCTGTAGTGTTTGAGTTAGTGCTGTAGTGTTTGGGTTAGTTCTGTAGTGTTTGGGTTAGTGCTGTAGTGTTTAGGTTAGTTCTGTAGTGTTTGGCTTAGTGCTGTAGTGTTTGAGTTAGTGCTGTAGTGTTTGGGTTAGTTCTGTAGTGTTTGGCTTAGTGCTGTAGTGTTTGAGTTAGTGCTGTAGTGTTTGGGTTAGTTCTGTAGTGTTTGGGTTAGTGCTGTAGTGTTTAGGTTAGTTCTGTAGTGTTTGGCTTAGTGCTGTAGTGTTTGGGTTAGTGCTGTAGTGTTTGGGTTAGTGCTGTAGTGTTTGGGTTAGTGTTGTAGTGTTTAGGTTAGTTCTGTAGTGTTTGGCTTAGTGCTGTAGTGTTAGGGTTAGTGCTGTAGTGTTTGGGTTAGTGCTGTAGTGTTTGGGTTAGTGTTGTAGTGTTAGGGTTAGTGCTGTAGTGTTAGGGTTAGTGCTGTAGTGTTTGGGTTAGTGCTGTAGTGTTTGGGTTAGTGCTGTAGTGTTAGGGTTAGTGCTGTAGTGTTTGGCTTAGTGCTGTAGTGTTTAGTTTAGTTCTGTAGTGTTAGGGTTAGTGCTGTAGTGTTTGGGTTAGTGCTGTAGTGTTTGGGTTAGTGCTGTAGTGTTTGGGTTAGTTTTGTAGTGTTTGGGTTAGTGCTGTAGTGTTAGGGTTAGTGCTGTAGTGTTTGGCTTAGTGCTGTAGTGTTTAGTTTAGTTCTGTAGTGTTAGGGTTAGTGCTGTAGTGTTTAGTTTAGTTCTGTAGTGTTAGGGTTAGTGTTGTAGTGTTTAGGTTAGTGCTGTAGTGTTTAGGTTAGTGCTGTAGTGTTTAGTTTAGTTCTGTAGTGTTAGGGTTAGTGTTGTAGTGTTTAGGTTAGTGCTGTAGTGTTTAGGTTAGTGCTGTAGGGTTTGGGTTAGTGCTGTAGTGTTTGGGTTAGTGCTGTAGTGTTTGGGTTAGTGCTGTAGTGTTTGGGTTAGTGCTGTAGTGTTTAGGTTAGTGCTGTAGGGTTTGGCTTAGTGCTGTAGTGTTTAGTTTAGTTCTGTAGTGTTAGGGTTAGTGTTGTAGTGTTTAGGTTAGTGCTGTAGTGTTTAGGTTAGTGCTGTAGGGTTTGGGTTAGTGCTGTAGTGTTTGGGTTAGTGCTGTAGTGTTTGGGTTAGTGCTGTAGTGTTTAGGTTAGTTCTGTAGTGTTAGGGTTAGTGCTGTAGTGTTAGGGTTAGTGCTGTAGTGTTTGGGTTAGTGCTGTAGTGTTTGGGTTAGTTCTGTAGTGTTTGGGTTAGTGCTGTAGTGTTTGGGTTAGTTCTGTAGTGTTTGGCTTAGTGCTGTAGTGTTTAGTTTAGTTCTGTAGTGTTAGGGTTAGTGCTGTAGTGTTAGGGTTAGTGCTGTAGTGTTTGGGTTAGTGCTGTAGTGTTTAGTTTAGTTCTGTAGTGTTAGGGTTAGTGCTGTAGTGTTTGGGTTAGTGCTGTAGTGTTAGGGTTAGTGCTGTAGTGTTAGGGTTAGTGCTGTAGTGTTAGGGTTAGTGCTGTAGTGTTTGGGTTAGTGCTGTAGTGTTTAGTTTAGTTCTGTAGTGTTAGGGTTAGTGCTGTAGTGTTTGGGTTAGTGCTGTAGTGTTAGGGTTAGTGCTGTAGTGTTTGGGTTAGTGCTGTAGTGTTAGGGTTAGTGCTGTAGTGTTTGGGTTAGTGCTGTAGTGTTAGGGTTAGTGCTGTAGTGTTTGGGTTAGTGCTGTAGTGTTAGGGTTTGGGTTAAGGTTAGTGTTAGGTTTAGCGTAAGGCTGGTACCTCAGAATGAATAGAGATCTGTATAATGGATCCACAAAGCATGAAAACAATCTTCTGTGTGTGTGTGTGTGTGTGTGTGTGTGTGTGTGTGTGTGAGTGTGTGATCCAGCGCCGTTGCCTGGAGTTTCGAGTGTTTTGAGCGAGTGTGAACTGCTAAAGGACAAAGCTCAGAACACTTAAAGCTCCATTACACACATCAAACCGAACATCATCCTACAGGCCACAGTCTACACAGCACTCTCATCAGCAGCATGTGTGTGTGTGTGTGTGTGTGTGTGTGTGTGTGTGTGTGTGTGTTTTTACTCTGCGGCCTTTGGCATCCTCAATTACGCCTACAAACAGATCGAGGCACAAACACAGAGAGAGAGAAGGAGTCTGGGTAACTACAGAGGAGCGATAGAGGAGTGGAGAAAGTGGCAAGAAGAGAAGCGAAGACGAGAAGACAAGAGAAAAAAAGAGAAGACATGAGAAGATGAAGAGAAGTAAAGAGAAAAGGAAAGAACAGAATCAGCCAGAGGAGAAGACAAGAGAAAACAAGAGAAAGGAAGAGAAGCTGAGAGAAGGAAAGCTGACAGAAGAGAAGAGAAGAGAAGAGAAAAGAAAAAGAGAGAAAGGAAGATAAGAAAAGAGAAGAGGAGGGAAGAGAAGAAAAGAGGAGAGAAGGGAAAAGATGAAAAGGGAATAAAAGGAGAGTAGAGAGATGTTGAGAAATTGTGAGAAGGGATGAGAAGAGAAGAGTAGAAAAGAGAAAAGAGAAGGGAAGAGGAGATGTAGAGAGAAGAAGAGAAGAGATTGGAAACAACGAGAAGAAAAAGAGAAGGGGAGAACAAAAGAAAAGTAAAAAAGGAGATAAAGAAGAGAAGAGAAGAGAAGAGAAGATGAAGAGAAAAGAGAAGGGGTCCAGCACATGTAGTGTATGAGGGAACAATGCTGAAGAACTGTGGAAGACGGAAGGAAAACAGAAAACTGGAAGGATCTCAGAGTATAGAAAGAAAGGAGAAAGTGAGGGATGTGCAACTTAGAACGAAAAGAGAAAGACAGGACAATACAGAAGGCCAGACTGCAGTGAGAGAGAGAGAGAGAGAGACCAAATAAAAGAGAAGAAAATAACAGAACAGAACAAATGAGAAGAAACAAGAGAAAAGTGTGAGAAAGGAAAGAAAAGAGGGACGGACGGCAGTAGCCAGTATACAGTACACTACAGCTACAGCTTTCTGTATGAGTCTCAACACTCATCCACTTAGAGAGAGAGAGAGAGAGGGAGAGGGAGAGAGAGAGAGCGCATTAGTGTGCGAGAGAGCGAGGGACTCCAGCAGCCAGCTGTCAATCACTCATCCATCCACCTGACTAATTGGCTTCTTACCCTCTCTGTGGCTGGCGCTAGTGCTAACCGCTCGCCTCTGGCGAAAAATGCAGATGAGCGAGCGAGAAGGCGTCTGAGAGAGAGGGAGGGAGGGAGGGAGAGAGAGAGAGAGAGAGAGAGAAGGAAGGAAAACTGCAGCTTTAGTTAATTATCTGTCTGTCCGACAGGCGGCCCACACAGCGCACTTATGCTAAGCAGCAAAGCATCTTGGGAATTGGAGTGACAGCTCATTTTCCGCCTGCAATTTTATATGAAAAGGTGCGAGAGCGCCCCTCTTCCATCCTCCCCTGCTTCCCCTTCCTCTCTCTCTCTCTCTCTCTCTCTCTCTCTCTCTCTCTCTATCCCTCCATCCCTCCATACCTGTCGTGCTCCGGCAGTAAGCCTCCCTCGCTCTCCCTTTCTCTCTCTCTCGCTCTCTCACTCTTTCTTTCTCTCGCGCTGGGCTGAAGGCCCGTGGGATCTCAGCGTGTTAGCTGTCACTGACATGGCGAAGCTTTCCTTCTCTCTCTCTCTCTCTCTCTCTCTCTCTCTCTCTCTCTCTCACTGACAGCGGCTTGTTGACAAACGCCAGCAGTCATCTCGGCACCCTGGGAAATCTCTGCCACCATTTTGTCAGCGGAATGACAGAAGCTGTTAATGTCTCCGGATCCTCCGCGTGACAGAGAGCCGTCTTGTTGACAGCGTTTGACACTCGGCTCTCAATTCATGTCCGCCATTTTCATTCATTATATAAATATATAAATATATATATATATATACACACACACACACACACACACACACACACATTTTCCCTCTCGTTTTTTCTGCTTTCCTCTCTGCTAACCCCCTTAATCACACACTAGCGCTCACACACACACTCACACACACACTCTCCACCTCGCCAACCCTTTTCCACTCTCTGTCTCTCCTCCATAAGAACTGAAAGCCAGTGTTCCTTCTGAAATTACCTTTAAAGGGACACTATGTTATATTTTTACCTTTAAGATTACAGCCCCGAGATCACTGTCATGCTCCACCGAGCTGTAACAACGAGAACAGAGCCTCTGTCACCACTACTCTGGACTCAGCACTGCAGTAACAGCACTGTGTAACTTCTGGAGGAGCCCCTGGATTTCAGGACAGCGCTGTAAACGTGAATTACACTTTGTAACTGTAGGGGGAGCCCAAGAGCAAAACGACCGAATCTTACCTTCTTTAAAAGGGTTCCCTCTTAAATATAATGGTTCTGCAAGGGTCCTTTGGTAAAGGAAATGGTTCGCGAGCACATGAAGAACCTTCTAGGTTCTAGGCATCGTTAGGGTTCTTCAGATTGATGGAACAAACCTGACATCGTAACAATAGAGGAACCCTTTTTCTAGAAGGTGTATAGCACGTTCTCCGTCGATCTCAAGAACCCTTTAATCATGCAAAAGGTTCTTCAAGTGTTCAGGGTTCTGTATAGATCCGTTTTCTTTGCTAAAGAACCTTGTAGAACCATCCTTTTTTAAAGAGCAGCTTGTAACAGTGGACGTTTGACGTAGAACCGTTTACACTGCCTTTTCCATCCGTCCATTGGAGAAGGGCAGGGCACGTGGCCCTCTGAGTGTTGATGGTTCTCTGTAGAAATATTGTTTTCACTGCTGAACCTTGGCGGGGGACGGGGTGTGGGCAGGAAATTAAGATCAGAGTCACTGACTGAGGCTGAGTTATCATTATCGGTCCGGTAGTGCCCCCCCCTCACCCCTCCCTGACTGCAGGAATGAGCAAGCGCTGGATCCGTGGGGCCTTGGCTAATGATTTCTTTGGGGGTGGGTGGGGGGCGCTGGCTTTAATGAGAATTGTGTGGGTTAAAAATGAAATAAACCCTGGTCTCTTTAGAAATTCACCCACCTCCCTCTCTCCCTCTCTCCCTCGCTCACCTGGACCTCCTCCCGGATCAATACAATTTACAAATGAGGAACAAGAGGAGGGTGAAGACAGAAAAAAAAGGGTAAATAAATAAATAAAATAAAGCATTAATTTATTCCCTCTCCGATGAATGGAACATGATGAAGGGAGGCTGGAGGAGGAGTGGAGACAGGGATAGATTTCCCATAAACACGAAAGAAACAACAGCAGACAAGAGGAGGGATAACGGGGGGTAACGGGATAATGCAACAGCGCTGCAACAGTTCAGGAATTAAACTGGGCTGAGAAACACACTCAGCCGTAAACTGCACGACAAATGAAGTGACAGGGCCCTGAGAGAATGACCCCCCCCCCCCCTCCCTCGTCTGTGTATTCTTATTTTCTCTCCTACAGAAAGCTACAGTCCACAAAGAGCAGCCCCTCGCTCACACTGTTCAACATCAGCAGAAAGCAGCACAGGAGAAGGGTCTGACTGCAGAGCTGCAGATTCAGGCCAGTGGCGCTGAGCGCATGCGCAGACGGACAGCGCCGGAACACACCCGCTGAAGTGCACAGGGCGTACAAGCCGAACCGAAGTGTGAGTGCTGCTACAATTTAGTTCAGCGTCGTCTTAATTAAAGTCAAAACACAACACGGCCACACCACAGACACTGTGTTGTTCTTTGGTACGATCTCGAGTCGCTCGGTCGGCCTCTGTGTTTAGGTTCTCCTCCATGTGGCAGATAGAGGGTAGAATCACGTGACTACAGCTTGGCGGCGTTGTTTTAAAGGGACAGTACATGAACACACAGTGGGGACATCACAGAATAAAAATAATCAATACTGTCACGCCCGCCCCCCTGTGTTTGTTATTGTTCATGTCTCCGCCCTAGTCCCGCCTTTGTTCCTCCTCCTCATCCGTGTTTCATCTGTAACCCTGCCCCCTCATCATCTGTTTCAGGTGTCCCTTGTCTGTGTGGTGTATTTACGTTCCCTTGTCTCTCTTTCTCGTGTTGGAGGTTTCACGTTTGCTTGCCTGTCTTGTCTGTTTCTCGATTTGATTCACATCCCTAGTCTCTTATAACACAGAGATGGAAAGTGCAACAGCAACCTGTTCTTTGCCAAATAGTGAACCCACATCCATGTATACGACTGAGCCTCGGCTCTCGCCAAATACTGACCTGGCAACTGACAGAGCCTCCTGATGCACAGAAAAGCCTGGAAATACCATGCTCTGCAAAAGAGACCCCTCTGCAGACCCCTCGTTTCCTTCACTCATGTCAGTCATGAAAGAGCGCCAGTGAAAACCAGCGGGAAACAGAATCCTGATGTTCAGTGTTCACTGTGTCGACTCTGTGGCTTCCAAACCTCCACTAGGATCATGTTCCCCACCTCCATGGTTCGGTCTCAGGAGCTGGAGCCCAGTCCAAGTTCGTCCCAAACTCATCCAGGCTCCATCCACACGGATGCCTTTTATTTAAATTGAAACTTTCGTCTGTTTTTTGAAAATATCCCCGTGCAGTCCAGTAGGGGGCGATATTACTGCTTAAAAAGTGGTATCAAAACACCACGAAGCCTGAGAGAAGCACAGAGGTGGATCTGTGTGGACAGGGCCTCAGGGAGGATGAGGTGCGGTCTCTGGGGCTGTGGGGCTGTGGAAATCCAATACTCGCTTCTATGTTATTCCTTTTCACTGACTACTACAGTTACACAGTACACTCTCAGAAAACCTGTGCTGGCACCTCTCACTGTTTAGCCCTGGAACGTTTAATAACGTGTTTAATATTAAACGTTGAGTTGATTTCACAAACCCCATTTTCAACCCCAGACCTGAACTCTGACCCCTGCTGGACCTTTGAAGGGTCTTTTTCACGGTCTGTAAATTCAGTGAAGCACACAGAACCTGTGCAGCACTTGTTTTCTCTGACAGTCTATGAACTATGAAGTCCTCAGTACCAACCCACAGCTGTGTAAAGGAAACAGAAACACAGACGCGACACAAGGCACTAAAACACAATCCAGAAGATGGAGGTGCCAGTAAAGATGAAACTGTAGATGAATTCTCAGGGCTTTATTATTTTTATGATTTCCAGCTGCACAGCTGCCAAATCAGTCACAACTGCTCTTTGTCTCGACTCTGACACCTCAGTATTTGGGGAAAGTGTGTGTGTGTGTGTGTGTGTCATCTCTCCGTCAGCGAAACGCTCGTCTCTCTCGGCTCTGTGCATGACACTGAGGGTTGGTTTAAAGATGCTCTAAGTCATTTTTAATGGGACTGTTTACATCACCTTTAACGCATAGCAGCGTTTTACTCCTCAGATTCCCTGCAGTCGCCTGGAGAAATCTCACACCGCTTCACGGCCGACGCCACACTTCCTCAACTCCTTCGTTTAGAGACGGACAGCGTAAATAAAACAACGCATCACAGCTGTTCTTTTGTCTGTTTTCATCTGTTACAGACAGTCACTTTAAAGCAGGGAAGGTTCACTTACATTCACAGGCCTATTACACAAGTTCTGCAGTCAGTTCAATACAATACATTACTACACAACACTCTACGACAACATACATTAAATTACTACACAACACTATACGACAACATATGATACAATACATCACTACACAACACTATACGACAACATACGATACAATACATCACTACACAACACTATACGACAACATACGATACAATATATTACTACACAATACTATACGACAACATAAAATACAGAACATTACTACACAATACTATACAACAACATACGATACAATACATTACTACACAACACTATACGACAACATACAATACAATAAATTACTACACAACACTATACGACAACATACGATACAATACATCACTACACAACACTATACGACAACATACGATACAATATATTGCTACACAATACTATACGACAACATAAGATACAATACATTACTACACAATACTATACAACAATATACGATACAATACATTACTACACAACACTATACGACAACATACAATACAATAAATTACTACACAACACTATACGACAACATACGATACAATACATTACTACACAACACTATATGACAACATAAGATACAATAAATTACAACACAATACTATACGAAAACATAAAATAAATTACTACACAATACTATACGACAATATATGATACAATACATTACTACACAACACTATACGACAACATACGATACAATACATTACTACACAACACTATACGACAACATACGATACAATACATTACTACACAACACTATATGACAACATAAGATACAATAAATTACTACACAATACTATACGACAACATACAATACAATAAATTACAACACAATACTATACGAAAACATACGATACAATACATTACTACACAACACTATATGGCAACATACGATACAATACATTACTACACAACACTATATGACAACATACAATACAATACATTACTACACAATGCTATACGACAACATACGATACAATACATTACTACACAACACTATATGACTACATACGATACAATACATTGCTACACAGTACTATACGACAATATATGATACAATACATTACTACACAACACTATACGACAACATACAATACAATACATTACTACACAACACTATACGACAACATATGATACAATAAATTACTACACAACACTATACTACAACATACAATACAATACATTACTACACAATGCTATACGACAACATACGATACAATACATTACTACACAACACTATATGACTACATACGATACAATACATTACTACACAGTACTATACGACAATATATGATACAATACATTACTACACAACAGTATACCACAACATACAATACAATACATTACTACACAACACTATACGACAACATATGATACAATAAATTACTACACAACACTATACGACAACATACAATACAATAAATTACTACACAACACTATACGACAACATACGATACAATAAATTACTACACAATACTATACGACAATATATTATACAATACATTACTACACAACACTATACGACAACATACGATACAATACATTACTACACAAAACTATACGACAACATACAATACAATACATTACTACACAACACTATATGACAACATACAATACAATAAATTACTACACAACACTATACGACAACATACGATACAATAAATTACTACACAACACTATACGACAACATACAATACAATAAATTACTACACTATATTATACAACAACATACGATACAATACATTACTACACAACACTATACGACAACATACTATACAATACTTTACTACACAATACTATACGACAATATATGATACAATACATTACTACACAACACTATACGACAACATACAATACATTACTACACAACACTATATGACAACATACAATACAATAAATTACTACACAATACTATATGACAATATACAATATAATACATTACTACACAACACTATACGGCAACATACAATACAATACATTACTACACAACACTATACGACAACATTCAATACAATACATTACTACACAATACTATATGTCAACATACGATACAATACTATACTACACAACACATTGCGACAACATACAATACATTACTACACAACACTATATGACAACATACAATACAATAAGTTACTACACAATAGTATACGACAACATGCGATACAATACATTACTACACAACACTATACGACAACATACCATACAATACATTACTACACAACACTATACGACAACATACAATACAATACATTACTACACAACACTATACGACAACATATGATACAATACATTACTATACAACACTATACGACAACATACGATACAATACATTACTACACAACACTATATGGCAACATACGATACAATACATTACTACACAACACTATACGACAACATACAATACAATACATTCCTACACAACACTATACAACAACATACGATACAATACATTACTACACAACACTATACGACAACATACCATACAATACATTACTACACAACACTATACGACAACATATGATACAATACATTACTATACAACACTATACGACAACATATGATACAATACATTACTACACAACACTATACAACAACATACGATACAATACATTACTACACAACACTATACGACAACATACGATACAATACATTACTACACAACACTATACGACAACATATGATACAATACATTACTACACAACACTATACGACAACATATGATACAATACATTACTACACAACACTATACGACAACATACGATACAATACATTACTATACAACACTATACGACAACATACGATACAACACATTACTACACAACACTATACAACAACATACGATACAATACATTACTATACAACACTATACGACAACATATGATACAATACATTACTATACAACACTATACGACAACATATGATACAATACATTACTACACAACACTATACAACAACATACGATACAATACATTACTACACAACACTATACGACAACATACGATACAATACATTACTACACAACACTATACGACAACATATGATACAATACATTACTACACAACACTATACAACAACATATGATACAATACATTACTTTACAACACTATACGACAACATATGATACAATACATTACTACACAACACTATACGACAACATACGATACAATACATTACTACACAACACTATACGACAACATACGATACAATACATTACTACACAACACTATACGACAACATACGATACAATACATTACTACACAACACTATACGACAACATACGATACAATACATTACTACACAACACTATACGACAACATATGATACAATACATTACTACACAACACTATACAACAACATATGATACAATACATTACTATACAACACTATACGACAACATATGATACAATACATTACTACACAACACTATACAACAACATATGATACAATACATTACTATACAACACTATACGACAACATATGATACAATACATTACTATACAACACTATACAACAACATATGATACAATACATTACTATACAACACTATACGACAACATATGATACAATACATTACTACACAACACTATACAACAACATATGATACAATACATTACTATACAACACTATACGACAACATATGATACAATACATTACTACACAACACTATACAACAACATATGATACAATACATTACTATACAACACTATACGACAACATATGATACAATACATTACTATACAACACTATACAACAACATATGATACAATACATTACTACACAACACTATACAACAACATATGATACAATACATTACTATACAACACTATACGACAACATATGATACAATACATTACTATACAACACTATACGACAACATATGATACAATACATTACTACACAACACTATACAACAACATATGATACAATACATTACTATACAACACTATACGACAACATATGATACAATACATTACTACACAACACTATACGACAACATACGATACAATACATTACTACACAACACTATACGACAACATACGATACAATACATTACTACACAACACTATACAACAACATATGATACAATACATTACTATACAACACTATACGACAACATATGATACAATACATTACTATACAACACTATACGACAACATATGATACAATACATTACTACACAACACTATACAACAACATATGATACAATACATTACTATACAACACTATACGACAACATATGATACAATACATTACTACACAACACTATACAACAACATATGATACAATACATTACTATACAACACTATACGAAAACATATGATACAATACATTACTATACAACACTATACAACAACATATGATACAATACATTACTATACAACACTATACGACAACATATGATACAATACATTACTATACAACACTATACAACAACATATGATACAATACATTACTATACAACACTATACGACAACATATGATACAATACATTACTATACAACACTATACGACAACATATGATACAATACATTACTATACAACACTATACAACAACATACGATACAATACATTACTATACAACACTATACGACAACATATGATACAATACATTACTACACAACACTATACAACAACATATGATACAATACATTACTATACAACACTATACGACAACATATGATACAATACATTACTATACAACACTATACGACAACATATGATACAATACATTACTACACAACACTATACAACAACATATGATACAATACATTACTATACAACACTATACGACAACATATGATACAATACATTACTACACAACACTATACGACAACATACGATACAATACATTACTTTACAACACTATACAACAACATATGATACAATACATTACTACACAACACTATACAACAACATATGATACAATACATTACTATACAACACTATACGACAACATATGATACAATACATTACTATACAACACTATACGACAACATACGATACAATACATTACTTTACAACACTACACAACAACATATGATACAATACATTACTACACAACACTATACAACAACATATGATACAATACATTACTATACAACACTATACGACAACATATGATACAATACATTACTATACAACACTATACGACAACATATGATACAATACATTACTACACAACACTATACAACAACATATGATACAATACATTACTATACAACACTATACGACAACATATGATACAATACATTACTACACAACACTATACGACAACATACGATACAATACATTACATTACAATATACCATACGACACTATACTATGGAAAACAATACGCTACAATACACTAAAACACAATTCAATACAAATGTATACAACACAATACACTACAATGCAATATGATACAACACAATTCAATACAATACAATACACTACAACACAATAAAGTATAATAGGATACAACACAATTAATTATGATACAAATGCAACATAATACAGTATGATGCTTCATTATGATTGTTACTGGGACACTGTTATAAATGTGACACTGCAGAGGGTGACCTACACAAACGAGACCTGTCTTGCTCTCTCTCTCTCTCTGTGTCTGTATTCCTTTTCCTCCCTTTCTTCTGTCTCCTGTCTCTCTTTCTCAGTCTGTCTCTTTTCCTACATGTCCTCTACCCATATCTCTGTCTCTCACAGACTCGTTCTCTCTGTTTCACCGTCTCCTGCCTTTTCTCTCTGTCACTCTGTCTCTATCTGTTTTTCTTTTAATATCTCGCTCCCTTTTCCTACATTACTTCTATCTGTCTCTTTCTCTCTCCTGTTCTTGCCTTTCCTCTCTGTCTCTCTCTAACCTTTTCCTGGCTTCCCTCCCTCTCTCTCTCTCTCCCTCCCTCTCTCTCTCTCTCTCTCTCTCTCTCCCTCCCTCTCTCTCTCTCTCTCTCTCTGAGGTAGATTTGTACTGACAGCACCGGGTGCATTTCTCCAGTCAAATGCCATAAAAAGGGCGCACAGCTGATCAAAGCAGGAGAAAAGCGGGGAGCGTGCGCCCCTCTCGCGGGTTGGAGGCTTTTTGAAGGTTGGTTAAAACAAAACACACACACACACAAATCTCCTTTTCCCGACACACCAGCGCTATTTACATTTTACTCTGTTTTGCACGTGGATAAAAACACCCCCCATACACACACACACACACACATATACAACGAACATACACAGACTCAACAAGAACATCTGATCCTCCCAAAAACTTCTGCACAGACATCAGTCCACAGTGATGTGCTGAGGTTGTGGCGCCCCCTGGTCAAACTGCCTTGTTTATGTTGATTTTATTAACACACATTTATTGTAAATAATGTGAAACCTGTGCACCACGTTTAGTGTCTCCAGGGTCAGGGTCAGTGAGGGGACCAGGACGGTTTAATCATGCGGCCCCCACCTGAAAACACAGCACACAACTCTGGACCTCGATGTGGGCCTCAGACACAGAGACAGACAGTTCCTGGGCTCCCCACATTTATCCCATATAAGCAGCCCACATGGATCACCCTCCCAGAGCCCCTGCTACACCCAGGGTTCCACCGTGGACCCCACTAAGGTGTGTTGGCATGGGAGTGTTAAACTCAAACTCCCACTCAAATGGAATTAAATACAACTTTAATCTGAGTATTAAAATATTATACAATTATTTTTAATCATGCATTAAATTGTGCAAAAAACTCTCCAGTAAATGGTGCATCAAACTGTGCATTAAACTGTGCACTAAACTGTGCATTAAACTGTGCATTAAATTGTGCATCAAACTGTGCACTAAACTGTGCACTAAACTGTGCATTAAACTGTGCATTAAATTGTGCATCAAATTGTGCACTAAACTGTGCACTAAACTGTGCATTAAACTATGCATTAAATTGTGCACTAAACTGTGAATTAAATTGTGCAGTAAACTGTGCATTAAATTGTGCATCAAATTGTGCATCAAACTGTGCACTAAACTGTGCATTAAATTGTGCATTAAACTTTGCACTAAACTGTGCATTAAACTGTGCACTAAACTGTGCATTAAACTGTGCATTAAATTGTGCATTAAACTTTGCACTAAACTGTGCATTAAACTGTGCACTAAACTGTGCATTAAACTGTGCATTAAATTGTGCATTAAACTGTGCATTAAATTGTGCATCAAACTGTGCACTAAACTGTGCACTAAACTGTGCATTAAACTGTGCATTAAATTGTGCATCAAATTGTGCACTAAACTGTGCACTAAACTGTGCATTAAACTATGCATTAAATTGTGCACTAAACTGTGCATTAAATTGTGCACTAAACTGTGCATTAAATTGTGCACTAAACTGTGCACTAAACTGTGCATTAAACTATGCATTAAATTGTGCACTAAACTGTGCATTAAATTGTGCACTAAACTGTGCATTAAATTGTGCATCAAATTGTGCATCAAACTGTGCACTAAACTGTGCACTAAACTGTGCATTAAACTGTGCATTAAATTGTGCATTAAACTTTGCACTAAACTGTGCATTAAACTGTGCACTAAACTGTGCATTAAACTGTGCATTAAATTGTGCATTAAACTTTGCACTAAACTGTGCATTAAACTGTGCACTAAACTGTGCATTAAACTGTGCATTAAATTGTGCATTAAACTGTGCATTAAATTGTGCATTAAACTGTGCATTAAACTGTGCATTAAATTTTGCATCAGACTGTGTATTAAAGAGTGCAGAGCCGTTCCCTGTAAGACTTGTATTAACTCATGACTTCACTCAGAAAATCAACGAAAGTGCTGCTGTTTTACCGCGAGCTCAGACTCGTGCACACAGAGCAGTGGGGCCAGAGGCGCGCGCGCTGTTCTCTGGCCTAAAAAACAACACAGGAATGAGTTTGTTTTTGTTGTTGTTTTAAAGAGTGGTTTTTAATGAAGGTGCGCTCCTCGCTAAAGAAGCGAATCCGAAGTCACACACATTTAAAAAAAACCCACAGCCTGTTCAGAGACGCGGGGAAAAGGGGCGCGTATATAAATAAATATATATTAAAAGTCCCCGTTTGTGTGCGCGCCTGACAAAGCGGAGGAATGCTCCGCGCGCGCGGGACCACCGGCGGTGTTTACACACGCGGAGGGGAGCGAAGGAGCGCGCGGATCCTCTGGGTGCGTCAAGAACAGAGAGAGTGAAAGAGAGATAGAAAGAAACACCCGCCGCCCCGGCTCCGTTGGTAAACACGTGGCGCACGCGGCTCCCCGCAGACGCGCCGCCGTGTGTCGCCGCCGCCGCCGCCTCTCTCGCGACCCCGGTGGGACGCTCGCGCGCGCGCACGGCGACGAACTGGGAGCTGCGTGACGTAACGCGACGCCGAAACCCTGCAATATACAATTGTTTAAATAGAACAATAAAATAAAATAAAATGGAATAAAATAAAAGACACGGGTTACAGGGACTTTTATGACTTTTACAAAGTAAATAAAACCCAGAGAATATAAACAGTGTGTGTGTTGTTATCAATGGAGGAAGAAACTCACTGTGAAAGTGTTCAACAACATTTAGCTTCTGTGGAGGCTACATACAGAGGCCTAGTTATGATTTACAGTCATTAACAGCAACTCTCCCTGCACTAGAGAGAGCCTCAAAACACTCAGAACCACAGAAACCCATCACTTCTTCACGTCAGAGGGCATAAAGGATCAGTACTGGATAACAAAGCGAAAAAAAGTGTTATCCGCTGTTAGCCGCATTAGCATTTTCATCATGGGCTCTAAGGGAAAACTGTTAGCATGTTAGCCTCCAATACATTTCTCTGCTCTTGTGACTGAATCTGAATGCGTTATTCACACAAAGATCATACACCAGCTTCAGTAATCATCTTATTTCACTCCTGTGTGGTTTTAGTGTGCTTTGTATTATTTTCTCCCACTCTTTTATCCCTGTTTTGTACAGGTAAATAATCTGATCCCACTGTCCCTGCGCTCAGAGTGGAACAGATTATTGGAGGATATTTTATTTACGACTGTCTGCGTAAATTATTATTCTGGTTTGGCTTCAAGTTTAATAAAGTAGTTGTACTTGTCTGAAAATACCCACAGCTGGTGTATATGAATGTTTATGGTGTGTAAAACCCTATCTAGAACCCTGGTGCAGGGAGTTTAACCTATATACATAACCTGTATGTGAAAATGATAAGTTTTAACTAGCTTAAGTAGTGCACAAAATTCTTACTACGATATTTACAGCTCACAAACTATTTAAAAGTGTCTAAAAATTAACTACCGTAATATTACATACTATTAATTTTACAAAGTTTAAGTATATTTGTTTACCATACAATTGAACTTCAGAATGTAAAGATTCTCCTGCTCTTTTGTCATTTAATGGGAACTGTTGTGTCGTATTAAAATGAAAATAGTCATTTAATTCAGCAAAAAATTAACTAAAAAGGAAGTAGTGTAAAAACAGCCAGTGAAATATTTATTAGAAGCATGTGACGGATTGGTTCTGTTCTTGGGGATAATGTTTTATCTGAATGTGAGAGTTTTGGTTTAGACGATTTAAAAGATGCAGCACAAATGTGTTAAACTTTATTTGTACACCCATGTAGTGTTGTAAGCAGAATCTTAAAGTTCCATATGGTTTAAAACCCGTTTGTGTTTCAAATATCAGCTGCATCCCAAAGCCAAGGCTGCAGCAGAGGTAGGAGAGGTCACATGATACTGACTGTTTTTCCTTTTATGTAAAATGCCCCAGATACAGAAAGCACAAAATTAAATTTTAAATTAGCTTCTTTAATTTGACCAAAAAAAAAATTACAAAAATAACCCCATAACAAAAAAAACAAAAAATAAAAACACAATGGAGACGTAGGTGGCTCTGGCATTCACACATGCAGGAGTCTGAGTGAGTGTCCTTAGTTATCTTTTTTTATTATTATTATTATTAAGAGCTAAACAATACCAACTGATCCAGGATCTGTTTAATAACAAGTAGTAACTATCTACACAATTCGGATCAGTCTCATCTGAGATCCACAAGCTTCAACTCCAAGATCTAGAGCCTCAGAGCCGATATGGAGTCGTGTGCACGGCCGACGTTGGTACGGCAGGCTGTAAATGCAGCGTTGAGGGTAATATGACTCTTATTCTGTAATCACTCCTCTGATAATGTTCAGAAGAGCGAACTTAGCCATACGTTTAGCTCACATTCACTTCAAGGCATTTTGGTGCGTTATTTACACAATCCTTCCTGCATTACATCTCTCTCTGTGTGTGTGTGTGTGTCTGACAGATGATGCCTCATCACGCTACTGTGGATAAGCTTCGATCAGCATGGCATGGCCCTGGAACAGAAGCAAAGAGAGGACGTTAGCACACGAAAGGAAAGTGAATACTCTTATGTTGGTTCTACGTGTCCAAAAGTTTGTAGACACCCCTTAAAATCAACAAATGAATTCAGCTACTGTTAGGTCAGTGGTCTTTAGTGTTTTCTGCAGCACCACCTATTGTAGATGACACACACACACACACACACACACACACGTCTTCGGCTGCAATTTCTTTACACCCCCCACCTGCAATAACTGTGCACACACACACACACCTCTTATAATCACTACAGAAAAGCATACAGAATGAATGAAGCTGCTTATGATGATGATGATCACACCCAATGCCAGGCATGGACTAGAGAGGTGTAAAGCCCCTCAGCAATGAGTTCCAGAGCAGGGGATGTGTGTTCTCTGGAAGGATGAGGCTTTATCTAATACCTCTGATATGATTTAGAGCAGCGTTTATAGCTGAACACCATCAAATTCTCAGAGAAATGTTCCGGTGTCTATCAAAGAACATCAGCAGCTCTTGATACAGAAGTGTTGGATGAGTGTGTGTCCCTCACCTGGCCTCCTGCAGCACATGCAGCCACCAGTCCGTACTGTCCTCCCTCCTTTTTGAGGCGGTGAGCCACTGTGGTGACCAGTCTGCAGCCGGTGGCACCGAAGGGATGCCCGATAGACAGAGACCCACCCCACAGGTTAAACTTCTCCAACGGAGGAGCGCCCACCTGACACACAGGTAAATACAGGGTTAAAACAGCTACACACACAGTCACACAACTGCACACACACAAAACAACACACTCTTACCTTGGCTTTCCGGCCCATGTAGTTCTGTGCAAACCAGTCCGACTCCATAGCGGTCAGATTGGCCAGAATCTGCCCCTGAGGAGGCAACACACACAGGGCTCATTCAGATTTGTCAGCTGCGAATTACAGATATTTCCCGCTCTTAAAAACAAAGCGGTCATGGTGGGGGTTCTCTAGAGAAACAACATCTAAAAGTCTAATCTGTGTGTCATCGATAGGAAACCTGCAGTTTACGATTTGGCCACTTGGTGGCGCAGAAGAGCTACCTGCAGCACTCAGCAGTAAAGAGAAATCTAAATCCCTCTGAACACCCCACGAGACCTGCTCTTTCAGTCAGACAGTGATCTTATAGATGTGTGGAATCATCAGCATCATTCCTGCAACTCTACTGTGAACACACACACACACAACTCACAGCGAACGCCTCGTGGAACTCAAACACGTCGATGTCAGACAGAGTCAGTCCGCTCCTCTCCAGAACCTTTGGAGTGGCGTAGGTCGGCCTTAAAGTTCACAATAAAATAAACAACAGAAATAAACCATTAACATTCAGAAAAGGTGCAGAGAGAGAGACGTGATCAAAGACAGGTGAGTTCAGGTAAATAACACAAACGCCTGGTTACCATCAGCACCACCGTAAACAATTTAGAATCAGTCGGTCTCTATAGGACACAACATCTCTCACAGCAGTGTTCTCCCCCTGAGTAAACAGCCCTGTTCAGAACGCACCTGTTCCTTTAAATGATAACGAGCCGCTCGCTGTTCACCCCGACCCCGAGCGCACAGCAGTGAGGAGCGAGGAGCAGAAGCTCTGGTTTTTAGCCGTTTTCACTCTGTTCTCTTTCTTCTCCGTTTTTACTCAGTGCTCTTATTTCTCCGCGCTCGTTGTGTCTGTTTCGCTGAGTTTAACCTCGTCTTTGCGCTCTCACATAAACGCGGGTCCAGCGCTGCGATTGGACGGACTCAGACGAGGGGGCGGGGCCATTCTAAAGTCTCTGCACTTGACGTCAGAAGTGGAACAGAATCAGAACGACTCGTTTTATCACGTGACTTAGGCACAGCACAGAAAACAGATTGGTCTTGTTTCCACACATTTTTCCATAATACGTCACGTTTAGGTTAAAGGCGAGGAGTTCCTGCTTTTGAGAAAATCTCAGAAGTGGAAAGACGACGGCTCTAGGAAAGAGGAATAATTGTTTTCCTGCGTGAGGAGTAAACACTGCGGAGCAAAATGTACACAGCGTGAATAGTTTAAACTGAGACTTAAACACAAAGGAAACCACAGCAGAGCTGTTCTCTGCTCCTTTACCAGCAGAACTACAAGCCCAACACCAACAGAAAAACAACAACAAACCAGACACACACACACACACAGAGAGACAAAGAAGAAAGGCACACGCGCAGGAAAGCAAGCTGTCACTCACCCTAGCAGAAGCTGGTCTTTAGGGTCCTGAGAAACGTACACAAAATCCCTACAATAAAAACAAACAACTTTTAGACACACACACACACACACACACACACACACAGCCAGTGTGTAGTGGAGCATTGTGTAGCGTTGTATACATGTGAGCTTCAGATCTGAGTGCGCAGCATCGTTGTGTTTATATCTATACACTACTGTTGTTGTGTAGCACTGGTGTCTTATTGTGTAGCTTTGTTACTTATTGTTTACCTCAGATACGCTTTAGGCTTGTAACCCATGGCAAGCGCTTTCTCTTCAGACATCACCAGCACTGCAGAGGCACCATCAGTCTAACACACACACACACACACACAGTTGAGGAGGACCCGAGAGAAACAGCAGTAACCCCCTGCAGCCAATCAGAGCAGCTCTACCTGACTGGTCACTCACCAGGTAGGAGGAGTTAGCAGCAGTGACGGTTCCGTGTGGTTTGATGAAGGCGGGTTTCAGCTTGGACAGCTGCTCCATGCTGCTGGGCCGGATCCCGTTGTCCTTAGATACGATGTCCTTCCCTGAAATAAGACAAACGACATCACTCGAGCGTCACCGCCATGTCCGCACCCTCCCCCCGTCCCCTGAACGACCCCATGACCCCTGAACGGACCAGCAGTCGCTTCAGGAAACTACACAGGGACGTTATAAACTCTCAGAGTCCACCACAGAGAGAGCTACAATTCACAACACTTTAAATAAAGATGTCCTTTGATGTGATGCCCAGGATTGTGAATGAGTGAGTGACTGAATGAGTGAGTGGCCTTTAGATAGTGTGTGTGTGTGTGTGTGTGTGAGTATTATGTAGACAGTGGGTGTGCATAAATGTGTGTGTACTTTACTGTAGTTTAACGATTTACGACAGCCGTCACTCACCGGGAACCTTGAAGCTGATGATGTCAGTGAGCAGCCCCTCGTCCTGGGCTTTCTTTGCGAGTGTGTGAGAGCGCAGCGCAAACTCGTCCTGATCCAGGCGAGAAATTCCGAATGCGGCGGCCAGACGGTCAGCAGAGTGACCCATGGTCTCGGCCGTGGAGAACTCGGCCACAGCAGGGAGCTAGAGAGAGAGAGAGAGAGTGTGAAAGAGAGACAGAAAGAAAGAGAGGGAGACAGAGACAGACAGAGAAAGTGAGAGAGAGAAACAGAGACAGACAGAGAGAGAGAGACACAAAAGGCAGAAGACAATAAGAAATTGAGAAAAATAAGAAACAGGAAAAAAACAAAAATAGAAAGAAATATGGAGGGAGAGAAACAGAAAACAATGAAAGTGGATGAAGGGAAAGGGAGAGGCAGAGAGAGAGATACAGAAAGGAAAGGCAAGAACTTTACACACTATTTACAAATCACAACATGAACAAACAGCTTCCTGTAAAGACGTACAGAGGTGCATTATGGGTAATGTAGTACCTCAGGGGCGAGGTGAGCGAGGCGGATGGAGCCCAGCAGCGAGAGTCTGGCCCCGAGGCTCTTGGCTTTGTTCAGAGACAACATCGTCTTCCTCATTTTACGACTGTGACGGATGGGGACGTCCGACATGAACTCCACTCCTCCCGCCACCACCGCATCACACTGACCGGCCGCAATCAGACCCACAGCTACAGAACAACACACAGAGGGTGGGTGTGTGTGTGTGAAAGAAAAACGATGTTATTGGCCACATACTGACACTGCTGTCCACTCTCTCAGCTCCACTGTCCACTCAGGAGCACTCTGTAGTTCTACACTTACACACTGTAGTCCATCTGTGGCTCTGCATACTTTGTTACCCCCTTTCCCCCCTGTTCCTCAGCGCTCAGGACCCCCACAGAGCAGGTGTGATGTGGTGGTGGATCATTCTCAGCGCTGCAGTGCCACTGACGTGGTGGTGGTGTGTTAGTGTGTGTTGTGCTGGTGTAGAGTGGATCAGACACAGCAGTGCTGCTGGAGATTATTAACCCCTCAGTGTCACTGCTGGACTGAGAATTGTCCACTGCCTATGTCATAGACCACCGGGTCTGTGGGGGTCCTGACCAGACAAGGGTGAAGGGGGGCCAACAGATGGACTCCAGTGTGCACGTGTAGAAAAACAGAGTGCTCCTGTGTGGTCAGTGGAGCTGAGAGTGGACAGGTGAACAAGGAGGTGGCTTTAATGTGGTGTGTAATGGAAGTAAAAGTAAGGTACCTGTGGTCATGGCCTGGTTGGAGGAGATGCAGGCCATAGTCACAGTGTGAGCTGGAGTTTTATCAGAGAATCCAGCACCCAGTGCAGCCTACACACACAGACAGAGAGAGAGAGAGAGGATATAAGCAGCAGAACCATCTCAATAAGGCCAGTCACATTTGCTCAGCTCTGTAACGGAGTGTGAAGCCTGAACTGACCTCTCGGGCCACGTTGCTGGTCTTCACCTCCTGAATGACCGTTCCGTACACAATGTAGTCCACAGCATCTTTAGGGAACGCCGTTCTGTTCAGCAGACCTCTGCGGAAATACACACAGACACCATCATTACATCACGGTCTAAAGAAAAACATGCATCTCCAACATAGTAACTTTACAGAAGAAAAAACTCAACTGAAGTCACTGTAAATAGATTTAATTCAGAGTCATTTGGGAGTCTTTCTATTGGTGCATTCATCATTAAATTCTCACTGTGTGAAGGACAGTTGTCGTAATCTAAACATTCATAGTTTCTCTCTCTATCAGCGATGGTTTATTAAAAGCATGTGTTCAGCACGAGCTCTAAACAACCCCCAACTTCAAACACTTCAGCTCAGATTTACATTCATTCATCTATTCATTTAAATTAAATATTAGGAAGCGTTCAAATTTCCTCTGTTTTTAATGGAGAATGCATTAAATGGTGTTCTCTCTGTGTCTGTGTGGGTTTCCTCTGGGTGACTGTCTGTGAGGAGTGTGGTGTGTTCTCCCTGTGTCTGCGTGGGTTTCCTCCGGGTCACTGTCTGTGAGGAGTGTGGTGTGTTCTCCCTGTGTCTGCGTGGGTTTCCTCCAGGTGACTGTCTGTGAGGAGTGTGGTGTGTTCTCTCTGTGTCTGTGTGGGTTTCCTCTGGGTGACTGTCTGTGAGGAGTGTGGTGTGTTCTCCCTGTGTCTGCGTGGGTTTCCTCCGGGTCACTGTCTGTGAGGAGTGTGGTGTGTTCTCCCTGTGTCTGCGTGGGTTTCCTCCAGGTGACTGTCTGTGAGGAGTGTGGTGTGTTCTCTCTGTGTCTGCGTGGGTTTCCTCCGGGTCACTGTCTGTGAGGAGTGTGGTGTGTTCTCTCTGTGTCTGCGTGGGTTTCCTCCGGGTGCTCCGGTTTCCTCCCACAGTCCAAAAAACACACGTTGGTAGGTGGATTGGAGACTGAAAAGTGTCCGTAGGTGTGAGTGTGTGTGTTGCTCTGTGAAGGACTGGCGCCCCCTCCAGGGTGTATTCCTGCCTTGTGCCCAATGATTCCAGGTAGGCTCTGGACCCACCGAGACCCTGAACTGGATAAGGGTCACAGACAATGAATGATTGCATTAAATGGTAAACGATATAATCTCAAATATCTGTTCACATTCCTTATTTTTCAAGTTTTCTGCCTCGAGATTCGCTGATCCCTTGAAATATGACAAACCCTGGACGTTAAATTTTTTAAAACTGTTATTTACGGACACCTCCGCACACTATGGGTGAAAGAGGCTCTTACTGCAGTGCTCCTCTGGCCAGGTCATGGGGCATCAGGTCAGCGTACCTGTAAACAACAAACACACACTCAGCCAGAGACACAGAGATAAACACACACAGGTTTATACACAAAGAGGAGCACTCAGGGAAAATCAGCTCCGCCCCAGCTGTGAGAGTGGAATAAGAGTTATATTAAATATTAAAGGAACACTAGGTAAGGTTTGGCATTTCTGTTCCTGGGCTCCCCCTACAGTTCACCTTTACAGCACTGTTCTGAAATCAAGGTAAAGAGGGAGGTGGGTATGGTCTCCTACCCTCCTCCAAAAGTTACACAGTGCAGTTTCTGCGGTGCTGAGCCCAGACTAGCAACGACAGAGGCTATATTCTCCTTATGACAGCTCAGTGGAGCATCACAATGAATTTGAAGCTGTAATTTTAAGTGCTATGTACTACGTAGTGTTGCTTTAAAAGACCCCCTCCAGTGGATATCCAGGGTGTGGACTTGTTAGTGGGTGTTATCTGTGTCTGTGATTGGTTAGGACACCCACCGCACACAGTTAAGTAATCAGGGATTGGTTACAGTGCTCATTTGAATATTGAAACCTTTGGTAACATCAGTATCAAAGCCCTCACACACACTTACGTAGTGCCAGATTGCAGGAACGGGGTCCGGACGCCATCAACCAGAACGATGTTCTTCACCCCAGGCTTGGCCAGAGACTTCTTGCTTTTTGCTGTTGATGAAAACAAAGCGAGTCATATGATTAAAGAGTCAAGACTCACGGAGGATTCATGTTTCCCAGAGGATTAAACCCAGTACGGAGCGGTACACGGCGAGTGGAGACCAGTTACATTCTCCAACTAGAGCTAATTTAATCAGTAAAAGGATGAAAAAAAAAACCAAAGCTACATTTATTTAATCTTTGCTCAAACCTATTACCCACAATCCACTTTGATCCCATCAAAGGTTTGGCATTTCTGTTCCTGGGCTCCCCCTACAGTTCACCTTCACAGCACTGTTCTGAAATCAAGGTAAAGAGGAAGGTGGGTATGGTCTCCTACCCTCCTCCAGAAGTTACACAGTGCAGTTTCTGCTGTGCTGAGCCCAGACTAGCAACGACAGAGGCTATATTCTCCTTATGACAGCTCAGTTGGGCGGCACGGTGGTGCAGCATGTAGTGTCTCTGTCACACAGCTCCAAGGGCCTGGAGGTTGTGGGTTCAATTCCCACTCCGGGTGACTGTCTGTGAGGAGTGTGGTGTGTTCTCTCTGTGTCTGCGTGGGTTTCCTCCGGGTGACTGTCTGTGAGGAGTGTGGTGTGTTCTCTCTGTGTCTGCGTGGGTTTCCTCCGGGTGACTGTCTGTGAGGAGTGTGGTGTGTTCTCTCTGTGTCTGTGTGGGTTTCTGCGTGGGTTTCCTCCGGGTGACTGTCTGTGAGGAGTGTGGTGTGTTCTCTCTGTGTCTGCGTGGGTTTCCTCCGGGTGACTGTCTGTGAGGAGTGTGGTGTGTTCTCTCTGTGTCTGCGTGGGTTTCCCCCGGGTGACTGTCTGTGAGGAGTGTGGTGTGTTCTCTCTGTGTCTGCGTGGGTTTCCCCCGGGTGACTGTCTGTGAGGAGTGTGGTGTGTTCTCTCTGTGTCTGTGTGGGTTTCCTCCGGGTGACTGTCTGTGAGGAGTGTGGTGTGTTCTCTCTGTGTCTGCGTGGGTTTCCTCTGGGTGACTGTCTGTGAGGAGTGTGGTGTGTTCTCTCTGTGTCTGCGTGGGTTTCCTCTGGGTGACTGTCTGTGAGGAGTGTGGTGTGTTCTCTCTGTGTCTGCGTGGGTTTCCTCTGGGTGACTGTCTGTGAGGAGTGTGGTGTGTTCTCTCTGTGTCTGCGTGGGTTTCCCCCGGGTGACTGTCTGTGAGGAGTGTGGTGTGTTCTCTCTGTGTCTGTGTGGGTTTCCTCCGGGTGACTGTCTGTGAGGAGTGTGGTGTGTTCTCTCTGTGTCTGCGTGGGTTTCCTCCGGGTGACTGTCTGTGAGGAGTGTGGTGTGTTCTCTCTGTGTCTGCGTGGGTTTCCTCCGGGTGACTGTCTGCGTGGGTCCGTAGATGTGAGTGTGTGAGTGAATGTGTGTGTTGCCCTGTGAAGGAGTTCACATTTTCCACCCTTCAAAGTGTGCACTTTAGAGACATTAGGGCTTAGGGAAATAACTGGGACACAGCCTTCGCATCCCTAGGGTCTAAGTGCAAACTTAAAGCAAGCACCTGACTATTACACATTGAATTGAACTGAGAGGTGTGTGTGTGTGTGTGTGTTTTTTTTTTTTACCTTGAGCCTGCAGTAGAGCCGATGAGCTGAGCGTACGTGTTGCTGTATTTATGAAAAAAGAGACAGAGAGAGAGAATGCATTAATTATTTTCATTTCATTTCAGTGTCCAGACTCAGAGACTCAGTCCCCTGTGATTCCTCAGCCTTCTGAGGATGGGAGTCCTGAGGTTAGAGATGTACTTGCGGTTCGAGTACCCATCGTGGCTGCCTCGCGTATCCTGCATGTGTTGTGCACATCTTCAGAAAATAAACTCTAAGTGCATTACACGTGTAAACACTAGGGGGCAGTGCAGGCGATCAACAGAAGGCAGTCTCAGAGCTAAATCTGCAAACACCCACGTCTTTCTCAGGTCTGCCCTCTAGTGGAAGCCTCCAGTTACAAGCGTAGCACAGAGGCAAGTATGTGAACGTTTACGTTACACATCTCTTCCCTTAGAGTTCACAGTGGGCCTCGCTCTCTCTGGGTGGGTGTGACGGCCAGCGTGAGCGTCTGTCAGGTAACGTGAGAGTCCCGGGCACTGTTCACGGACACTGCATTAAAAGCAGAGTCAAAGCATGCGGCGGTGGATGCCTCGGAGGACGCAAGGTCCAGGTTTTGTGGGCATCACGTGTGATAGAAAGCAGTTAGCTAACGGCAAACAGGGGATATCTGCTCAAATATTATACTGTAGTTTATTAACTGTAGACTCATCAAGAACTGACCGAAGCCGAGGGCCCGGGGGGAGGCGGCAGGGCAGGTCCTCAGAGAGTTCATCAACATAGACGCCATCCTGTAGTTCTGAGAAAAGAAAAACAAAAATGTTACATCACACCTGCACGGACAAATGAGCCACAAGATTAAAACCACTGACAGGTGATGGGAGTTACAGCGAGTCAACACTCGGATCCAACCAAAGAGCACACGCCGCTGAAAGGGTTAATAGAGAGGGGTCAGAACCCATCGTGCTGCGACAGGGAGTTCCCGGTGTGGAGTGGTCACTATCACTGACGTGTGATGGTAGTGACGGGGTCAGCACGGTCTTCACGTTTACACTTCTCTTTATTAAACACGGTTCTATAGGGAACCAAATGTGGTGGTTCTTCAACGTAGCTGCTTGTTTGGGAGCACCTCTAAGTTATTCACGGCTTCAGAAGGAAGCCTCAAGATTTGGGAATGCACCTTCAGGCGGAAATTGGGAGAAAATAAAAGCCTGGATAATCATTTTAGTCCAAGATTAATCAAATTAATCAAACGTCGGTTTGGTTGCCGGGCAGATATTCCACAGCTCAACCAATCATTGCAGTCTGTGTGACTGTGGGTATTATATCCACTGAATATAAGTGTATAAATATATTAACTGAGTAAAATCAAAGTGCCGTAAAGGAGACTGTGCTCCTATGTTCACTCTTCTTCACCACCTCCACCGTCAGCGAGGGTCAGGACCTGTTGCCGGTCACCGCTCGTCCTTCCTCTGACCACTTCCGGCAGAGAAGCTCCGACTAAAACATTATGAGCATCGTAATGTGGCTCAGAACCTTCCAGCACCAAGTTCAAGAACTGCCCTCATCACTCACTGCCCCTTCTACCCCCCTCCCCCCACTTCTCTTCGACAGGGGGCACTGTAACCACAGGCACGGTTTAAATAAACTAACATGATACACCTAGTCCTGCTTATTGAGGTCATTATGCGTCTAACTGTGAAGTTGTATCATATTCTAGAGCTGTAAGATATAAACAAATGAGGCGGAGGGTTACAGACGCCTCTAGGGGTGTGTCTCATTGAGTTGAATGGCGGAAAGCTCGTGACCTTTCACCTACTTCTCGAGACGGGCTCGTGATACAGCGCTGTTGTTATAACCCAGCCTTCGCCGCACAAACACTCAATGAAAAATCACAAACTCACACGGACGCGCGCTTTCGAAGCACCGCAGTTTGCAAAAATACAGCCCCTGTGACGTCATACGGTGTTTAACGCAGCGGCGCTGGCTTTAATGTTGACGCGAAGAGCGCGTGCATGCATAACATTTATGTGACCGCACGAGCGCGGTTCTAAGTCATGTTTACACGCTACCTGTGTGTGCCGAGCTTTATCCCCAGAACGGCCGCTGTCTGTCTTCCTGGGTCTGATACAAGACTACAACAAAAAAAAAAAGTGCAGCACTTAAAATAGCCGGTGGGGGGTGGGGTGTGTGTGTGTGTGAGGGGGGGGAGTGTTTAGCAGCCCTTCGAAGTGCCTGAACGCAACGGCTAAAACAACTCAAACCGCGCGCGGACCCGTGTTAATGAGGAAATAAGGCGAATGCGCGCGCGCTCGATAAACGTGCATGGTGGGTGTGCATGCATGCGATTTTTTAAAACACGCGTCCGCTCAGTTCACGCGACGCACAGGCACGGGCAACGCTGTGCAAACGCCAGGGGCCTCGCGCGGGCCCTGTGGGTGTGTGTTCTCAGCGCTGGCGCTTTCTCTTCGCCGTCTGTGGGTGTGTGCGTGTGTGACTGGAGCTCGAGCAGCGATGGCGAGCGCGCTGTTGAGATGTGCGGTCAGCAAATACGGACACTTCTCCGGTAGGGTGTTTATGTGCACGCTTGTGCGCGCGAGAGGTTCGTGCACGTCATGGTGTTTATGTGGTGAATGTGGTTTTAATGCAGATGAGTTTAATACGTGTCACTCGCGACCTTATTAGACCCGGAGGAGCGCGTGAGAGAATGAATGAACTTTCACCTACTTTTGTTGGAATGGGAGGGTGGAGGGGTGTCTGTGTGTGTGTGTGTGTGTGTGTGTGTGTGTGAGAGAGAGAGAGAGAGAGAGAGAGATCACTCTAAACCAGCTGCACTAAAGATAAAATGTACTTGTGACATCACAAACCAACTGATATTTAGACATTGTGTTGTAGTAGTGTGTTCATGTACTGTACTCTTCTGCATTATTATTCCGCAATAACCCGGTCATACACTGATTATTAGTAAGTAAACTTTTATTTATGTAGCAGTTGTTCAAGTAAAACTACAAAGTCCCTCACAAAGAATAAATGAAACAAAAGAATAAAAGAAAATGACTAATTTTACTATACTACACAACTATACTGTACTTTATATACAGTGCTACATTAAAATCGTAAAGTGTTTACTATTATTTAATAACATACAATGCTACTATCCCATTCTGTTTTGAATTTTGCTTTAATGTTCAGTACTTGTACTGTCTACTTACAATAATATACTGTACTGTTTTATAGTACACGGCCTATTGTACTATATTACCATACAATAGTGCACCGTATTGTTTTATAGTACACTGTCTATTGTAATGTACTATATTACCATACAATAGTACACCATACTGTTTTATAGTACACTGTCTATTGTAATGTACTATATTACCATACAATAGTACACCATATTGTTTTATAGTACACTGTCTATTGTAACGTACTATATTACCATACAATAGTACACCATATTGTTTTATAGTACACTGTCTATTGTAATGTACTATATTACCATACAATAGTACACCATATTGTTTTATAGTACACTGTCTATTGTAATGTACTATATTACCATACAATAGTACACCGCACTGTTTTATAGTACACTGTCTATTGTAACATACTATATTACCATACAATAGTACACCGCACTGTTTTATAGTACACTGTCTATTGTAATGTACTATATTACCATAAAATAGTACACCATATTGTTTTATAGTACACTGTCTATTGTAATGTACTATATTACCATACAATAGTACACCATATTGTTTTATAGTACACTGTCTATTGTAATGTACTATATTACCATACAATAGTACACCATATTGTTTTATAGTACACTGTCTATTGTAATGTACTATATTACCATACAATAGTACACCATATTGTTTTATAGTACACAGTCTATTGTAATGTACTATATTACCATACAATAGTGCACCATACTGTTTTATAGTACACTGTCGATTGTACCGTACTATAGACGCTGTAAATAATGTATACTAAAATATTGAAAATGTGTTTTAAAAATCATATAATTTTTATTGAAACGTTTTATATTGAAATATATTGATATTGAAATATTGTCCAGCCCTAGCAACACCTCACTACAGTCTTACACTAAACTACACTACTATACTGGACTTATCTGTTATGTGTTATTCTGTGTATTTTTAGATCATTAAAAAAGTGAACAGTGTTTATGTATAGAACCATGAATAGTTACATTTTTCTGTGCTGGAGAACCTTTTGTATGCAGTTCATGGTACTATCTAGCACCCAAATGTTCCTGTGTAGTGAAGGTCACTCTATTTCGGAGTCACCTCTCTCTCAGGGGTCAGCAGTTTAACGAGGTGACCTTCTGTCAGTTTGAAGTGAAGACCTGCGGCTGCGCTGGCTGTGAGAGGGTTGATGGTGTACGTTATGTTCTTCAAATGGGTGCTGGGGCTTTATGCAGTGGGTTTTCTGACTTAATTTGGTTCATAACCTGAGGCTGAACGAGGAATCGTTTTTGTATCGATATCATGGTGCATTTTTCATATAACTTACATATATAATAGAAATGAGTGGTGTTATTAACGTGGATGGAACTACAGAGGGCTAAACTGGGCTAAACACACACACACAGTCACAGGAGGTGTGTATGTTTCCATTGCATCGTGAAAGTGTCAGGTGAGGGAGAGGAAAACTGGGACAAAGGTCATTTCATATCTATGACTACTAGTGTATATGGGTCAAAGTGCACTCACAGTTTCACACTCAAATAACCGCACTCTGTACGATCCTGATTTAACTTTTATATCCCTCCTTTACGTTTAAAAACACAGGAATGTCACAGAACCTGTGGGACACGTAACAGTCGCACCACAGCACTGTGGAAAGTTAAGATAGTGTTAAGATATTTTTAGTTTATTCTCTACAAATAAATGTGTTGCAAAATAAAAGAAAAGATCTAGGTCTTTCTTTTTAAACACATAATAAAGTTAAAGTATATATAATACTTTCTCAGTGATGCTCATCGTTTTCAGCCTGTTTTTTTGTGGGTTGTAGTTGTGGGGCCCTGGAAGTGTGGCCTAAACCTCTCTAGTCTTCGAGTGTTTCTCTAATTTATTGATAGCGATGCGAGCGGTGCTGTATTCGGCTCCCTGGCATGGCCGATGAATATATTTGTGTGATTCAAGGCTAAAGAACTAGCTGCTTTAGCCTCAGCAAATGCCTTTTCATTAACAGTGAGGGCAGCAAAGTCATTATGTGAAAGGTGTGAGTCTTCATCCTGTCACTGATTCATTCATTCATTGTCTGGCTGGGCGCAAGGAGGGAACACTCCCTGGAGGGGGCGCCAGTCCTTCACAGGGCGACACACACTCACACATTCACTCACACACTCACTACCAACGTGTGTTTTTAGAGCTCTGGTCACTAACATGTTAAACTGATTTCTTATTGATCCAGGAGTATTGTTTCTGTGATTGTAGTTAAATGCGTGCTACTATTTAGTGTTTGTGTTTCTTTACTTCTCAGCGACCGGACGCCGTAGCCTCTCTGCCTCGGCAGCTCTGTTGGGTAAGAACGGAATGTCTGTTTATATTAATGATATGGTTAAAGTGCGTAGTGCTGATGGATCATATCTGTGTGTGTTCTGTTCTCCAGCGCGGACTCATGTGAACTACGAGATCAAAGATGACGTGGCAGTCGTTCGGATCAACGATCCCACCGCCAGGGTACACACCTCCCCTCGTTTACATACTGCTGACATCAGAGAGTCATACACCTTCACGTTTATACTGTTTATTCCTTTACAACAAATCCAGTCAGTCATTCCCTCCAGTGATTCTTCTTTAAGTTATGAAACGTTAATTATACTGGCACCTAGTTGCTTGTTTTAAACATGGCCGCTCCCATGTGGGGGGGGCCCGCTCTGTGGAGCGTAAACTGGTTCATTCAGGGATGGCAAAGCAGTTTGCTTCTTTTATAAAGAATCTGCATCATAAACAGTTAACAGTGAGGTGTGTGTGTGTGTGTGTGTGTGTGTGTGTGTGTGTGTGTGTGTGTGTGTGTGTGTGTGTGTGTGCAGGTAAACACTCTGTCCAAGCAGCTGCAGTCTGAGATGACTGAAGTGTTGAATGAAGTTTGGGGGAACAGTGCGGTGAAGAGCGCTGTCTTCATCTCCACCAAACCAGGCTGCTTCATCGCTGGAGCAGATATCAAGTATAACACACACACACACACACACACACACACACACATACATACATACATACACACACTGAGATACACACACACACACACACACACTGAAAAACACACACTAAGATACACATACACACACACACACACACTGAGATACACACACACACACTGAGACACACACACTGAGACACACACACACACTGAGACACACACACTGAGACACATACACACACACACACACACACTGAGACCCATACACACACACACACACACTGAGACACATACACACACACACACACACTGAGACACATACACACACACACACACACACTGAGACACATACACACACACACACACACTGAGACACATACACACACACACACACACACACTGAGACACATACACACACACACACACACACTGAGACACACACACACACACACACTGAGACACATGCACACACACACACACGCACACACTGAGACACATACACACACACACACACACTGAGACACATACACACACACACACTGAGACACATACACACACACACACTGAGACACAGACACACACACACACTGAGACACAGACACACACACACAGACACACACACACACACACACACTGAGACACACACACACACACTGAGACACACATGATTTAAAACCCCTGGTTGTATTAACCCTGTGATGCTCCACTGTGCCGCAGCATGATCAAGGCCTGTCAGAGCGCAGAGGAAGTGGCCTCACTCTCGCAGGAAGGACAGAAGATGTTTGAGAAGATCGAGAAGTCCCCCATCCCTATCGTCGCCGCCATCCACGGCTCCTGTCTGGGAGGAGGACTGGAGGTCAGGGGAGGAACGGAGGGACGGGGGGAGGGAAGATGGATGGATGGATGAATATATGTCAGATGAATACTTGATGTTCTCTCTCTCTCTCTCAGTTTGCAATCGCGTGTCACTATCGTGTGGCCACTAAGAGTAAGAAGACAGTGATGGCCACTCCGGAGGTGATGCTGGGGCTGCTGCCCGGAGCCGGAGGAACTCAGAGACTGCCCAAAATGGTCAGACTTTACACACACTTCCTAAGCATACACACCTTTAGGAAGCAAACCCATCAAAGAGAAGGAGAGAAACAAATACTCTGTTCATCCCTGGTGTCCTCACTCAGAGATTCTGTTGTTTTTTTGGGGGGTCCTAAATGCTGCTGTATCTTGACTCTCCGGGCCACCGTACTGTGGCGATGAAGAGGTGTGTTGTCATTGTTTAGTCAGTGTTTACCACCTTGTTTATTGTGTCCAGCTGGGGCTCCCTACAGCCTTCGACATGATGTTGACGGGGAAGAACATTCGCGCCGACAAAGCCAAGAAGATGGGCCTCGTGCACCAGCTGATCGACCCCCTCGGTAAAGCAGTCCGGAATTTATAGACGCTCCCTCAGTGTCCAGCACAGTGTCTGGTACGACTGCTAATCTTTCTCTCTCTCTCTCTCTCTCTCTCTCTCTCTCTCTCTCTCTCTCTCTCTCCCTCCCTCCTTCTCTCTCTCTTCGTCTCTCTCCCTCTTTTTCTCTCTCTCTCCCTCTCTCTCTGTCACTCTCTCTCTCTATATCTCTCTCTCCCTTTCTCTCTCTCTATCTCTCTCCCTCCTTCTCTCTCTCTCCCTCCTCTCTTTCTCTCTCTCTGTCTCTCTCTTCGTCTCTCCATCTTTCTCTCTGTCTCTCTCTTCGTCTCTCCATCTTTCTCTCTCTCTCTCTCTTGGTCTCTCCATCTTTCTCTCTCTCTCTCTGTCTCTCTCTCTTCATCTCTCCATCTCTCTCTCCCTCTCTCTCTTCGTCTCTCCATCTCTCTCTCCCTCTCTCTCTGTCTGTCTCTCTCTCTCTCTCTCTCTCTCTCCCTTTCTCTCTCTCTATCTCTCTCCCTCCTTCTCTCTCTCTCCCTCCTCTCCATCTTTCTCTCTCTCTGTCTCTCTCTTCGTCTCTCCATCTTTCTCTCTCTCTCTCTCTTGGTCTCTCCATCTTTCTCTCTCTCTCTCTGTCTCTCTCTCTCTCTGTCTCTCTCTCTCTCTGTCTCTCTCTCTCTCTGTCACTCTCTCTCTCTGTCTGTCTCTCCCTCCCTCTCTCTCTCTCTCTCTCTCTCTCTCAGGTCCAGGGCTGAAGAACCCAGAGGAGAGGACTATAGAGTATCTGGAGGAGGTGGCGGTGGGCGTGGCTAAAGGCCTGGCTAATAAGAAGGTCACTGTGGAGAAGAAGGAAGGCCTAATGCAGAGTAATACACACTCACACACTCCCCCTCAAACACACACACACACACACGCATCACTCATTCACTTTTCTACAGGGAACACGCTTAAAATTACGCTTTAATTTGTTAAATTCTCCACACGGGGGCGCCATTTACAGAACAGCAGTGAATATTGAGTATATAAACTGTGTCTGTGTGTGTGTGTGTGTGTGTGTGTGTGTGTGTGTGTGTGTGTGTGTGTGTGTTAGAGCTGCAGAGTGCTGTGTTGGGAATACCATTTGTGAGGAAGCAGATCTACAAAACTGTCAACAACAAAGTGATGAAACAAACTAAAGGCCTTTACCCAGCACCACTCAAGATCATAGAGGTATACACACACACACACACACACAATAACAGAATACCGCTCTCTAACTTGCAGTATGTCTCTGATACAGCTACATGTATTGCTAAAGGTGTGTGTGTGTGTGTGTGTGTGTGTGTGTGTGTGTGTGTGTGTGTTTAGTGTGTGGAGACGGGTGTGGAGAAGGGTCCTGCTGAAGGATACCTGGCAGAGTCTCAGGTTGGTCTCACTGCATCACTCCTCTCTCTCTGTAAACTGTATTAAGAGAAACCCCTGATGACTTCCATAATTCATTGACTTTCTTTTGAAAAACAAGGACACGCTTTTTAAAATGTATTTATTTGCACAGCTGTGGTGCACAACCCTTATTTATCTGTT
>NC_089806.1:43555585-43568085 GCF_029633855.1 Hoplias malabaricus | reverse complement strand
ACATCATTTTGAAAATAAGGTCTGCCCTTAACAATGTGGCACTGGTGTAGAGTGGATCAGACACAGCAGTGCTGCTGGAGTTTTTAAACCCCTCAGTGTCTGGACTGAGAACAGTCCACCGACCAAAAACATCCAGCCGACAGCGTCCTGTGTCACTGATGAAGGACTAGAGGACGAGCGACACACACTGTGCAGCGACAGATGAGCTATTGTCTCTGACTCTACATCTACAAGGTGGACCAACGAGGGAGGAGTGTCTCACAGAGTGGACAGAGAGTGGACACAGGGTTTAAAAACTCCAGCAGCACTGCTGTGTCTGATCCACTCTACACCAGCACAACACACACTAACACACCACCACCACGTCAGTGTCACTGCAGCGCTAAGAATGACCTCTGCTCTGTGGGGGTCCTGAGCTGTAAGGAGTATGAGAGCTAATAAACAGTGCGTGTTATAATCTGTGTTCCAGGTCCGTTCCGATTTCTGGACTCGTTCGGAGCAGATAAACTGGTTCAGAAGATGAGGAGATATGAGGATGTTTATGGAAATCAGTTCACCCCGTGCCAGCTGCTCCTGGACTACGCCAAGGACCCCAGCAAGAAGTTCCACAAGTGATCGTAGGACTGATCCTTCATCCTCAAGCTGAAGAGTGAGGACCGTAGTCCGTCCATCGTCCTCTTCACAGGGGTCCTTCGCGAGGAGCTGTACACTTTCACCACATAAGCCATAATCAGACGTCGGTACTGCGTAAGGACACGCTCAATGCTCGCTCAACACTTTCTCCTTAAAGCTGCACTATGTAAGACATTTTGGTTACTGTTGAAAAGACGTGGGATTACTGCGTCCATGCACTGAGCAGATATGGTGTAGACGGGCTGCCGTGAGCGATCTATGAGACCCGAAATGGTAATTCAGTCGCCAGATGTCCTTCACATTTAAAATGAAAAAGACGTCAAAAAGAAGGTCCAGCTTATGATCAGTCTCAGCCATTTTGTTCCACCTTTCCACCACAGAGGTCCCCAAAACCCCCAAAAAGATACACAGTGCAGCTTTAACTTTTTTTAATCAGTTGATAATTTTTGTGGTTTCATGTTGCCTTTTAGACAAACAGCAATGTACTGTACACAACCTGACATCGCATTTGAGTTCAGGTTCAGCTAAGTGCTAACAGTTCTAAAGCCTTTGTTGATAATTTATTTTCATTTAAAGTAGGGGTGGGACCTTAAAAAAACAATATTTAACATGAGAAATATTAATTTAAGTTTGGTTGAGGAATGAATCAATGAAGAGTCTACTACACAGACCAATGGATGAGTGCAGAAAACAGAGCAAACACTGGAAATTCTGACCAAAAATGCCAACTGATTGACTTCAGTTGCTTCCATCTATCACATTTAGCAGCTAAGTTAACGTTACTGACCTGCACGCTAGCTGCGTCGAGGTGGTAACGAAGGGTGGAAGTGCTCCTGTGACACGTAAACTCCTTCCTGCATTAAGTGCAAATAACAACATTTTTGTTTGAACTTCCATCTGGAAGTTTCTCGTATTTAAATTCCCCATCCACCAACGTAGTCTCTTCCGTCATCTCCCATCATGTTCATCACGTTGTGCGTCGTTATAATCTGTACGCCTGGAACTCGTGCACTGAGAAATGTTCCACCGGGCAAAGTGCGATTAAAATGCGTACATTTTTTTTATTAATTAATCGAAATTAACGTGTTAAAGTCCCACTCCTAATTTAAAGACATCGTTTAATAGCTTGAAGATCCAATGTTATTTTAAAGGACATTAACATGTAATTGGTGCAGCTACTTTGCTACCTTCGCTTCAGGTTCTTCTCAAAATGCCTTCAGAGCGTCTCAGCGGAGAGATAGAGATTAACGGTAGTACTGTCTGCTGTTTGTGGTTTTGTTTTGTATAGCATTGTTATGTTTGGTTTATGAATGACTGTAATTTAGTGAAAAGTAACCAAACAAATTCTCTAATCTAGTTTATTGAATGCTGTTGTTCCACGTTATTCTTTCATGAAATAAACCATCTGAACCTGGAGTTCATGTTTCTGTGGGAGACTGTGTGGTGAAACACCAGAAAGGACGATCACAAGTGGTCAGACATCAGGCCCTGTCTTCAGGAGACTGTGTGTTAAATAATGTGAGTGTGGGTGAGTGTGAAACACAGGCGTGAGTGACTGGGTGAGTGTGAAACACAGGTGTGAGTGTGAAACGGGTGTGATTGACTGGGTGAGTGTGTGAAACGGGTGTGAGTGACTGGGTGAGAGTGAAACACAGGTGTGAGTGACTGGGTGAGAGTGAAACACAGGTGTGAGTGACTGGGTGAGTGTGAAACACAGGTGTGAGTGACTGGGTGAGAGTGAAACACAGGTGTGAGTGACTGAGTGAGTGTGTGAAACAGGTGTGAGTGACTGGATGAGAGTGAAACAGGTATGAGTGACTGGTTGAGTGTGTGAAACAGGTGTGAGTGATTGGGTGAGTGTGTGAAACAGGTGTGAGTGATTGGGTGAGTGTGTGAAACAGGTGTGAGTGATTGGGTGAGTGTGAAACAGGTGTGAGTGACTGGGTGAGTGTGAAACACAGGTGTGAGTGACTGGGTGAGTGTGAAACACAGGTGTGAGTGACTGGGTGAGTGTGAAACACAGGTGTGAGTGTGAAACAGGTGTGAGTGACTGGGTGAGTGTGAAACAGGTGTGAGTGTTTGGGTGAGTGTAAACAGGTGTGAGTGAAACACAGGTGTGATTGGCTGGGTGAGTGTGAAACAGGTGTAAGTGACTGGGTGAGTGAAACACAGGTGTGAGTGACTGGGTGAGTGTGAAACAGGTGTGAGTGTCTGGGTGAGAGTGAAACACAGGTGTGAGTGTCTGGGTGAGAGTGAAACACAGGTGTGAGTGACTGGGTGAGTGTGAAACAGGTGTGAGTGACTGGGTGAGTGTGAAACACAGGTGTGAGTGACTGGGTGAGTGTGAAACAGGTGTGAGTGACTGGGTGAGTGAAACACAGGTGTGAGTGACTGGGTGAGTGTGAAACAGGTGTGAGTGTCTGGGTGGGAGTGAAACACAGGTGTGAGTGACTGGGTGAGTGTGAAACAGGTGTGAGTGTCTGGGTGAGAGTGTGAAACGGGTGTGAGTGACTGGGTGAGTGTGAAACACAGGTGTGAGTGACTGGGTGAGTGTGTGAAACACAGGTGTGAGTGACTGGGTGAGTGTGAAACACAGGTGTGAGTGACTGGGTGAGAGTGAAACAGGTGTGAGTGAAACACAGGTGTGAGTGACTGGGTGAGTGTGAAACACAGGTGTGAGTGACTGGGTGAGTGTGAAACACAGGTGTGAGTGACTGGGTGAGAGTGAAACACAGGTGTGAGTGTGAAACAGGTGTGAGTGACTGGGTGAGAGTGAAACACAGGTGTGAGTGACTGAGTGAGTGTGTGAAACAGGTGTGAGTGACTGGATGAGAGTGAAACAGGTATGAGTGACTGGTTGAGTGTGTGAAACAGGTGTGAGTGATTGGGTGAGTGTGTGAAACAGGTGTGAGTGACTGGGTTAGAGTGAAACAGGTGTGAGTGACTGGGTGAGTGTGAAACAGGTGTGAGTGACTGGGTGAGTGTGAAACACAGGTGTGAGTGACTGGGTGAGTGTGAAACAGGTGTGAGTGACTGGGTGAGTGTGAAACAGGTGTGAGTGACTGGGTGAGTGTGAAACACAGGTGTGAGTGACTGGGTGAGTGTGAAACACAGGTGTGAGTGACTGGGTGAGTGTGAAACAGGTGTGAGTGTTTGGGTGAGTGTAAACAGGTGTGAGTGACTGGGTGAGTGTGAAACAGGTGTGAGTGACTGAGTGAGTGTGTGAAACAGATGTGAGTGGCTGGGTGAGTGTGAAACACAGGTGAGAGTGACTGGGTGAGTGTGAAACGTGTGAGTGACTGGGCAGATGTGAGGATTAAAACATTTGTGTGTATTAATTTCTGTCTCAGTGTTGCTGTAACTTTAATGCACTAGAGAGTTTTTTAAATGGGACTGACATTGATCCACATTTCCCAGATCCATGTTTTCCCAAATACCATTATTCCTTCCCCTTTTCTCATTCCCTTGGTGAGTAAGAGTGGACCAGAGTGAGCATTATTGATTCCTTTATTTGTTCCTTGTACCCAATCCATACGGATTAAAATCATACAGGAGGTGAAATCTCGATACAAACACTACAGCTGTTACATTATTCGGAGTACAAGTGTGTGTACAGCAGAGGAAGTGCAAAACACACACTGCAGACCCCTCATTTCAGAGGCCCACTCTTTGAAACATCATTTACTTTCACACTCTCACGCACACACACACACACACACACACACACACAACAATCTCGCACATAAAAAGCTATGGTTAGTAAGCATTTAATTACTGTCACTTAATTAGAGTGTGTGTGTGAGAGTGTGTGTATGTGTGAGAGAGAGAGAGAGACACACACTTCACATTCACTTTTATAAAAAGATGGTGTTTTTTCCCCCGTTTACCAGTGGATAAGCAATCCCTAAGGTTAGGGATCACAGTGTGTTGTTTACCAACAGCAGCCATCATTCAAAGGCACCAGCTGAAAGTCTCCAGATGTCGATGCCCTAAAAATTAAACACCAGCTAAAACCTACAAATACCAATAGTGCTCAACATTCGATTAGTCCCTATTTAGTCACTGAGCAGGCGTAGTTTTGAGACGGTCCCTAGAGTCTCGGCAGTAAGGTGAGTATTCAGTAAATAAAACCTCGAAGTAGATGCGAAGCACCTTGTGGATCTGGCTTTGAACTCACTCACTCACTCACTCACTCACATACTCACTCAGGTTTAAGAACTGCACCACAAGGGGGTGCTATATTTAGTGCTTTGCATCAAACTCACTTTCCTTGTTATTTCAGACACACACACACACAATGTTTATACTTTTATCGATATCTGACACACACACTCTCTCTCACACACACACACACACTCAGCCTGTCCATCCTAGTGGGGCCCACATGCGTGGACTCGGACACGGGTTCTGGAAGGGTTTGTACGAGGGCAGGTGGGGCGTGTCGGCTAGGACAGGTCTTCAGTAGTTTTGATGGGACACATCCCTCAGCAGCTGAGCTTTGAGCAAAAACAGAGTGAGTGTGAATGGTCCTGGGGCGGGGTGTTCACAGACTAGATTCTGTTTGTGAGAAATTAAACGAGTTCTGGTAACTGACTGTAGTGTAAATCAGGATTACAGTAATGTGACTTTAATCCACTACGAATCTGAAGTGTGTGTAATGTGTCCAGTTCATCAGAGACGGCTAAATCCGATATGAATCAGTGTGTGGAGACTTTACAGACTGGCGTTGATCTATGGGGTGCTTTTAATCCGGTATGAATGCTTATGAATGCTTGTGGGGTGTATTTTCCTGCTACAAATGAAGCTGAAAGTACTTACGTTGTCCTGGTATCCAGTGATACTGACTCTGATTATTACATATGACACTGTAGTGTGTTCAGAGAGTGTTTTGTGAGGATACAAGAGTGGGAAAACATTAGCTGAGATTGTGGTGTCAGAGCGAAAACTCCACAAGCCTTGGCCAACAGCAGCTAAAAAACATAAAGCTGGTGTGAAAACATCGCCTTTGTTCTTGACAACGCGCTGCAGTGTTTTCACTTATGAACTGTGTAACGCAGTGAAAAAGGCAACCCCGGATGAAAGGAACGACCTGGACTTAGATACTTCTCTCAGGCCTCCTCCGCATTTTAAAGTCGTTTTCAATAACATCCACGCGAACAGTGTTTTTCAAAAATCTCTCGTCACATGAAACGAAAATCCTCAAAAATGCAGCAGGGTCCGACACTGATGTCCAAGTTGTTTATGTGTCAGATGAAACCAACAGCGCCACCCTATGGCTGTAGGTTTTAGGTTTCTGTTATGGGTGATTATTAAATCATTAATCTCAATTTTTTAAAAACAACTATTTAAAAAAAAAAGGGTAAATCACAGTCTAGGATAAAATGAAATCAAACACACTGTGGTTTTCAGCCAATCAAATATAACACTGAACAACAAGCTACAACACGGAGAAACCAGGGAGGATCCCTCTCTGATCTCGGAACACTTATTATTATTATCTTTTAAGCTGTGAATGACAACAAATAGTCAGCTGCAGTCTGAACCAAAAATTAATAGGTTAAAACGTTATCACACTCTTACACACACTTACATTTCAACACGCTCCCCCCCGGTTGTGCTACTTGTGTCGGACTCTTATGGCTCCTCCTGTGTTCTTTGTTGTGTATCGGTTCACACAGTCAGTTCACAGTATGTGTGTGTGTGTGTGTGTGTGTGTGGGCTCATATCTTGGGCCTCCAGCCTTTGATGAACTGCAGGATCTTTTTGACCTGCAGCTTGGTGAGGCTGAAGTCCTCGGAGAGGATCTCCTCGGTGAGCTGTGTGAAAATGGAGCCGTCGATCCTCTCGCGGCTGAACAGGCCAATCACGTCGTCCGAGAGCCCGATGAAGCGGAGGCTGGACGACACCTCCTCCACCGAGAGCCAGTGGAGGTCTGCTGGCGGTCGCCATGACAACGAAGCCCCGCCCACCGCCCCCAGTGCCTTTTCCGAGGCTGAACTGGAGGTGGGGCTTAAGGCCACACCTTCTTTCTCCTTCTCCTCCTCTGAGCTCTTTGTAGCCTGAGCCAGGGGACTGGGACTAGGACTTGCCTCTGAGCGTTCCTGATTGGCCGGAGCTGGCTCCTGAGAGGTGGAGCCAGTGAGGTCAGGGATCGGAGTAGGGGAGTTGCGCCCTGTCGTCAGCCAATCGGAGGAGCTGTGGGCGTGGCCAGGGTTTGCGAAAGGGTTCAGAGCGCCAAATGGTGCAAATCTGTTCTGAGGCTGTGGGCGGGGCCTGGCGCAGGTCGAGGAATAGTTCTTGTGGGTGGAGTCAGAGCTCAGGAGAGGCGTGTTTAAAACGTTTGAAGTGAATGATCCGCCCCCTCTGGGGTGGGACCAACAGGCCTGTGCTGGCTGACTGGGGTCCGGTGACGCAGAGGGGTCAGAGGTCACACAGTCTGCCCAGGTGCAGGGGTAACAGTACAGAGAGTAAGAGTCCGGGGATGGAGAACTGCTGTCGCTACGAGGAGCCGAGCTGAGGGAGAGAGAGAGAGAGAGAGAGAAAATGTGAGAGTCAGAGAGACAGAAACCAAGAGAATCAGAGAGATAAAGAGGGAGAAACAGAGAGAGAAAGCGAGAGAAATAGAGAGACACAGAGAATGAGAAGAAGAGAAAGACAGAGAGAAAGATAAATCTATATCGGATAGAGTGTGTGTGTGTGAGTTCTTGTGTGTGTGAGTGTGTGTGTTCTTGTGTGTGTGTGTGTGTGTGTGGGGGTATGTTCTTGTGTGTGTGAGTGTGTGTTCTTGTTTGTGTGTGTGTGTGTGTGTGTGTGTGGGTATGTTCTTGTGTGTGTGAGTGTGTGTGTTCTTGTTTGTGTGTGTGTGTGTTCTTGTTTGTGTGTGGGTACGTTCTTGTGTGTGTGAGTGTGTGTTCTTGTTTGTGTGTGTGTGTGTGTTCTTGTTTGTGTGTGTGTGTGTTCTTGTTTGTGTGTGTGTGTGTTCTTGTTTGTTTGTGTGTGTGTGTGTGTGTGGGTATGTTCTTGTGTGTGTGAGAGTGTGTGTTCTTGTTTGTGTGTGTGTGTGTTCTTGTTTGTGTGTGTGTGTGTTCTTGTTTGTTTGTGTGTGTGTTCTTGTTTGTTTGTGTGTGTGTGTGTGTGTGTGTGTGTGTGTGTTCTTGTTTGTGTGTGTGTGTGTGTGTGTGTGTGTGTGTGTACGTACCTCTCCTGCAGGCCTGAGGAGTAAAAGGACAGGTTTGGGCTGCGGGCGTTTGTGGGCGGAGCTTTTGGGAAACGAGGCGGGACTGGAGGGCTGGGGGCGGGGCCTCCTGCTTTAGCGCAGCGAGGTGGAACAGGGGGCGCGTTCAGAAACCGACACTCCTCCTTCACCTGGGAAGCAGAGAGAGAGATTTGATGCACGTTGTTATTAATATATTTGCCGTAACACAGCGCAGAATCCCGGGTCAGTGGACTTCCTGTAGTCACTTCCTGACCACCCCAACTCAGATGGAGACCCTGCGCCCCTCACGCCTGGAGTCATGAAGCTACGAAGAGGGGCTGAGGCCCGGGGGAACACACCTGATAGCTGCCTCTGACCTGAGGGAGGGCTGTAATTTCCTGCCCCCCTCCAGAAGATACATAGCGCAGTTTCTGCAGTGCTGAAACTCTATTCTCCCTGTTACAGCTCAGTGGAGCCTCACAGTGATGTTGAAGCTGTAATTTTAAGGTAAAAAATATTACTTAGTGTTGATTTAACTTCACTAATTTACATTTGGCATGGAGACCGTTGCCATGGTGATAGCGTTACTGTAATAGCAATGGCCCCTCTGGCCAACGGAGCTAGTCGCCCAGCTTCTTAAAGGAACCCTAGGTGGTATTTCTACCTTAAAATGACAACTTCAAAATTCACTGAGCTGTAATAAGAAGAACAGAGCCTTTGTCATTGCTACTCCAGGCTCAGCACCGCAGAAACCGCACTATGTAACTTCTGGAGGACGGTAGGGAAAAGTTACAAAACCTTGCCTAGTGTTGCTTTAAGTGTTGCTATTGTGGACACACATCAATTCAACTGTGCACCCACAGTGTGTATGAACTCCCCCTCTGGAGCAGCTGCACATGAGCCTGTGGTTAAAACCGCTGTCCCCAGTCCTGCATCAGTCCTGTACGCACTCTCCCACGAACTGTGACGCTAATTACTGTGACATTAATTACATGTTTATTACACGACCGACAAACTGAGAGCGCACCTACGTCAGGGTGACCGTGTCTTCTCTTTCGGTTCAGGGGTGTCCCCCCGCAGCCAAACCCAAGCAGAGGCACCGGACCAACCTGAACCTTCCTCGCCAGCCCAGGGCTCGCCTAGTGGAACAGACTTTGTGTCGTCACAGTGACACGCTCCATTAATCTACATATTTCCCCACGTTTCCTGCTCGGCCAGACGCCAGAGGACATTCGGAGAAGACTGCTTTCCTGTCCACATACACCAGGGGCTGTGTGTGTGTGTTGTTTAACTAAATTACAGGCCAGAGCAGAATATGTGCGTGGGAGCGAAAGAGCCAAAGGTTGAAATGTAGAAAGAGAGAAGGAGCGAGGGCAGAAAGGCTGTAATTCCAGCTGTCAGAGCTAAAGAGAGTAATCACGACGATAGCCCTGATGACACAGTAAAGTTTCTGTAGCTCTGTTTGTGTGTGTGTGTGTGTGTGCTTGTACAAGGAATATATAACACTGTGGGGACCAAAACCTGTTTACACACTCGCATTGTGGGGACTTGGCCTCCTCAAGGGGAGCACCAGCAGGTCCCCACAATGTAATCATTACATTTTAAGGTCAAGACATGTTTTAATTTTTGGTTAAGGTTAGGGTTAGGGTTAGGGCTAAGGTTAAAGTAGTAGTACGTCCAAAAAACGTTAACGGCTAGTCTTAATAAAAACAAATAGAGTAGTCTATGTACTGTCCCCACAATTCACAGATACAAGGCTGTGTGTGTGTGTGTTCAAGCTCTGTTCCTGGAAGCGTGTGGTCATTATTAGGCCTGTAAAAGCTATATCAATAATTTAGGCTTCAGTCTAGAACAGCAGTGCTTTACAATGCTTTACGGACCTTAATGCACCGTAACAGTCCATACATGACCCTGTGTATGTGTGTGTGTGTGAGAGAAAGTGTGTGTGCCGTGAGCCCTGATCTGGGCTCATGTTTCCATATTCCACAGCTACCCTTTAGAAGAAAGACACAGTAAAAGAATATAGGGGGCAGGTTCATTTAGGGAAGGTTAGTGTATAGATCTGACCTGGCGCTGGGAAAATCTAATCGGTGGCTAATGTAAATAGCATCTAGCGGCTTCTCGGTGACACCACAGTCTTTAAACACTGTTCAGATATGAACCACCGCCAAGCAAGGGTTCAGCCAAAGCCATTATAAACATATATACATAATGGCCCCGCCCCCTTGTCTGAGTCTGTCCAATCACCCGTGTTTATGTGAGAGCACAAAGACGAGGTTAAACTCAGCGAAACAGACACAACGAGCGCGGAGAAATAAGAGCACTGAGTAAAAACGGAGAAGAAAGAGAACAGAGTGAAAACGGCTAAAAACCAGAGCTTCTGCTCCTCGCTCCTCACTGCTGTGCGCTCGGGGTCGGGGTGAACAGCGAGCGGCTCATTATCAATTAAAGGAACAGGTGCTGAAAGCGGGCGTTCTGAACAGGGGCTGTTTACACAGGGGGAGAACACTGCTGTGGGGCTCGTGGGGTTTGGACCAAAGCGGGTCACAGACGTTTCATTAAGAAACAGAACTGTGTTCCACTGCGGAGACGAGGTGGAGTGAAAATGTAAGTAGCAACATGTTGGATCTACTCACGGCTTCTGATTTGGGAGGGACAGGGGGCGGAGTCGCACCTCGCCCCGCCTCCATCTGCACTGCGGCTACTTGCGCCGACCCGTCCAGTGACGCGGTGGAGTGGAAGGATATGAGGTTGTGCTCTGCCTTGGCCGTGCTTTCCTGGATCTCGCCGTAGCTCCCTCCGCTCTGATTGGTCCACAGCTCCTCGTAGGGGATCTCCTGGGTTTCCGTGGACCAATCGGGGGTGACATACTCGCGCTCTTCGCTCTCGCCCTCGCTCGGTGAGGTGTGTGTGTTGCTCAGCGAGTCTCTGCAGCCCTGTGTTAGTGTGTGTGTGATGGCTCCGCCTCCGTAAACGCAGAGAGAAAGTCTTTGTAGCGACTGTCCGAGGTCATTGCGTCCGAATCCCTGGACACAGACTCGTATTCTCCGTGGACTCAGACACTCCTCCGTGAAGTCTGTCTTGACCTCCCTCACGGCTCGTGAGTAGTCGTCCGGGTCAAAGGTTTCCTGGCAGCGGATGGCGCTCTGCAGCACCGCCTGCTGGTAGACGGCGTCGTTGCGCAGCAGTCCGTCCGGCAGCGAGAACCGAGGCATGTCGGCCAGGAGCAGAAAGTGCGAGGGCACCACCTCCTCCTTCCGCAGGACGCAGCACAGCACCACCGTCTTGCTGATGATCCCGAGCAGTTTGTAGCGCTGGCCCTCACGGACGCAGTGCTGGTCGTACGGGTTCCGCGGCGGCCGAGACGGCACGGCCACGTTGACGGGAAGCCGGACGCGCTCCACGATGCTGCGCACCGTGTGCTCGCCCGACTGCATGCGCAGCTCCTGCGGAGAACGAGTGCAGAAGCGGCCGCGGCAGCCAAACGGCAGACTCACGCTCTCGTTCGTCCGGTGGTTCATGCAGATCAGGCACGGCACCTGCAGACAGTAAACACACAGCACTGAAAACACCTGAGAGGCAAGGATTCACTGCACCTGCCAAATATGAGTGAGTGAGTGAGTGAGTGAGTGAGGGAGTGAGGGAGTGAGTGAGTGAGTAAGCGAGGGAGGGAGGGAGTGTTTGAGTTAGTGAGTAGGTGAAGGAGTGAAGAGTTACGGAAATAAGAGTAACTGAGTGAGTATTTATGTGAATGAATGAGTGTGTGAATATTTGAGTTAGTGAATATGTGTGTGTGTGTGTGTGTGAGTAATCATTTATGGTAATGAGAGTTAATGAGTGAGTATTTACATGAATGACGGAGTAAGTGAGTGAGTGAATGTGTATATGGCTGAGTGAATATGTATGACTGAGTGAATATGTATGTGACTGAGTGAATATGTGTGTGACTGAGTGAATATGTATGACTGAGTGAATATGTATATGGCTGAGTGAATGTGTGACTGAGTAAATATGAATGTGACTAAGTGAATATGTGTTACTAATGAATATGTGTGACTGAGTGAATATGTGTGACTGAGTGAATATGTATATGACTGAGTGAATATGTCTGACCGAGATAATATAATATAGACAGAGTGAATATTTATATGACTGAGTAAATAAGTGTATGACTGAATGAATATATGTGTGACCTAGTGAATATATATATGACAGAGTGAATATTTATGACTGAGTGAATATGTATATGACTGAGTGAATATTTATATGACTGAGTGAATATTTATATGACTGAGTGAATGTGTTACTGATTGAATATGTGTGACTGAGTGAATATGTGTGACTGAGTGAATATGTATATGACTGAGTGAATATGTCTGACCGAGATAATATAATATAGACAGAGTGAATATTTATATGACTGAGTAAATATGTGTATGACTGAATGAATATATGTGTGACCTAGTGAATATATACATGACTGAGTGAATATTTATATGACTGAGTGAATATGTATATGACTGAGTGAATATGTATATGACTGAGTGAATATGTGTTACTGATTGAATATGTGTGACTGAGTGAATATGTGTGACTGAGTGAATATATATATAACTGAATGAATATGTGACAGAGTGAATATTTATATGACTGAGAAAATATGTGTATGACT